>NC_051155.1:23887558-24047557 GCF_013339745.2 Dermacentor silvarum | reverse complement strand
GTACCCAACCTTGCCATTCTTCTTGAAGTTCATTGGGTAATTTTTCGTCCCAGCGTATTCCTCGTGTCCACAATCTCTGAAACAATATGCGTATGGCAATCGTGTACGGTCCTACGAGTCCGAGTGGATCGAATATTCTCGATGTCGCTTGTAAAATAAACCGTTTAGTGTCCAGTTTATCTTTCATAAACTCTAACAGGCTGTAAACAGAAAAAGTGAATACGTCTATTGCAGGATTCCAAACAACTCCGAGAACTTTGACCGACTTCTCATGCAGAACCACCATTTCTTGACTGGCAGATTCCTGCTGGCGTTCTGAAGCGACCATTAGGTTGGCAGAATTTGTGGTCCATTTGCGTAGAACCATGCCCGCCTCTTTCATAATTTCTTGCGCCTCACAACAAAAATTTTCTGCCTCTTCTTCCGTGTCGGCGCCAGTGACTAGGTCGTCCACGTAAAAGGACTCGGTCAGTTTGGTCGCAGTTTGTGCTTTGGCCTTATGTGCTCTCTTCACGTGGTAAATGATGGTCACTGTGAGCAGGAATGGGCTACACGTAGCTCCAAAGGGAGCACGTGTCATCCTCCATTCTTGGAGCGTATTACCCATTAGGTTGCCTTCGGCAAACCACAGGAACCGAAAGGCGTCTCTGTCTTCCTCCCGTATTGATATCTGCAGGAATGCCTTTTCAATATAGGCGATTACCGCTATGGGGTGTGTCCTGAAGCGCAGCAGTATTTTTCCAAGGTCTTGGTACAGGTTATCCCCCTTTTCAAGACACTCGTTGAGAGACCTACTACCTTTTTCATGCGATGACGCGTCATAAACCACCCGAACTTTCGTGGTCAACGCTTGTTTTCTGATGACTTCTTTGTGTGGCATGTAATACACCTTGCCTTGCTCAGGAGGGAGGTCGTCGACGATTTCGGCGTGACCAGCTCGTACGTACTCACGTATGGTGTCATCGTATATCCGCAGCAGCTCTTTCTGCCTCGTTAGTCGATTAAGAAGCTTCTGCAGCCTTGTGACAGCAACCTGTTTGTTGTCCGAAAGCTCAAATCCATCCTTCCAAGGCAGTGCTACTTCATACCTTCCGTTGCGATATGTGACGGTGCTCTCAACATATTGCATCACCTTGCTGATTTCATTGGTTCTGTCACCTGCATCAGAAATTCCAAGGTGATCAAGTTCCCAAAATGTCCGTAAGAACTCGTCCGACTCGTATACTTGAGTTTTCAAAACGCAAACCATTATGCCCGTTGTTGCTGGCAGTGATGTCAAACAGGTGGTGCGTCCTTGAAAGGTCCGACCAAGCTTGGAATTCATGGCAATCAGTGATTCATTGCCTTCACAACGTAGAACGTCGCCCGTCAAGACTCTCCACAATTGATCAGAGCCGATCAGCACGCTGAATCCGCTTTGCGTGATGACTGATGCATGTATCGGTTCAACGGCTACGCCTCTTCCCAGTTTCTTAAATGAAGCGACAAAAGATGCTTCCATTTTAGTTTCTTCGATGTCTTGGCATATATGCGGAATCTCAATGGCGCTTAGCACAACCGCGATGTCAGAAAACTGACTTCGTAAGCGCAGCTCCACTATTCGTCGGTTTTCCGCCGCTTGGTCTGAGGCGCTGGCGAATGTGTTGAGAGCTATCTTTATAGATCCAACACACTTGAGGCCCAGGTGTCTTGACAAGTCTTCGGTAACAAATGTGCGTTGACTTCCGCCGTCGAAGACACCTCGCACGTAGCGGCAAGTGTTGTCTCTTACCGCCCAGGCTCGAAATGTTTGCAGGAAGACGCAAGTCGATCCATCGTTGCTTCGTCGTCGTCCCCCTACCGATGCGCAAACTGTCGTGCTTGCTCTGTCGTTCTTGAGTCCTTGGTGCGAGCTCTGAGGGATCGTTTGTGGGTCGCACATACTTGAGGCATGGCGACCTTTGCACCTCGAGCAAGAGATCCTCCGTTTGCAGTCGCACGCCCTATGACCTTTGGTGGTGCATCGGAAGCACCGTTTATCATTCGATAGCACTTCCTTCTTCTGCGTCAGGGGCATATCCGCAGGGCAGGCTTCTGTTGAGTGCTGTCTTGATGTGCAGAAGACACACATCTCTTTGCACGGTTGAAACCCACGATCTGAGTTCGTATGAAGAACAGATGACGCAGGCTGCTTCCAGTAGCGACTGCGGTATGGCTGGTTTGATGTAAGCTGACCGCCGCTGTCTCGCACGCTGCTGTCCTTATAGTCACTCTTCTCCAGGCTTTCCAGTTCGATCGAAAGGAGTTTGAGTAGACCGTCTAGTTTCGAAGAACCAGCAGCATTGTCCGCGGTAGCACTCTCGACTTGCGCAGCGCATGCAAGATGGTAGTTAACTACGACGTCTCGGGGCACCGCCCTAAGGATGATGTCGCAGAGCATGGACGAAAACGACGACCTTTCCACACCCAATGACTCCAGGCCTCGGATGTTAACGAGTACATGGTCGTAGAGTTGTCGGAGGGCTCTTGTGTCACCAGATGAACGAACAGGAGTCAGGTGTCGTAATCTTGCGAAGTATTCCTGCTCCTGGCGCGTCTTGTCCCCGAAGCGCTTCTGCAGCATGTCCATGGCGTCCTTATAGCATTATTGCGTAGTTGGAAGACCCGCGACCGCTGAAGCAGCGTCTCCTTTGAGAAATAGTCGCAAATAATGAAACTTCTCAGTGGCGGTAAGACTCGCATTGTTGTGAACAATCTGGTCAAATTGCTCCCAAAACTCCACCCATTTACACACATCTCCAGAGAAGGGAGTGATCGTGAGTTTTGGTAGCTTGGCTCCCGTCCTTTCCGATGGTGACGCAATGGTATGGGTAGCCGACGTTGAACCCTCGGCTGCGTGCGCAGTCACACTTGAAATGCGGTCCCGCCTGCTCGTCAGCTCAGCAAGGGTACGCGTCGCTTTGTCCTCATATTCCAAGACTGTTTCGTACTCGGCTTGGAATTCTTCGTCCGTGATTAGGCTCTCTAGTTCCACATTTATCTTGTTTAGTTCGTCATTATTTGCCTTCAGCCTCTCGTAGATGGAGTCGAGCTGCTCATGCGTTGCGGAGTCGCTACGAAAAAGGACACTTGCCTCGTTGATGATCCGACTGTTCAAGGATCGTCGGGAAGTCCGCTTCGCCTTGAGCTTCTCCATTTTTCTGCAGGCAACTCGTAGCCGTCGGTTGGTCTATCCCGGGTAGTTCGGCACCAAAATTGTGGAATTATGGCGTACAGAAGCCGCAGAATAACTCGACTCCGTCGATATAATGGAGAAAGGCTTTTAATAGCACTGATACGGGCCGTGAAGACCCTGCTAACAGGCGAGAGTCTTGTCTTGTATTGTTTCCTAAACTTTGGCGCATACCCACTACGGGGGATTGGCCAAGAAGCAGACGGTTTCAACTATGTTTATTTCTCGAATTTTACAAAAACTTAATCTTAATTTGAGATTTAATCTTAATTTTAAGATAAAGGAATTTTGTCATAAAAAAGTGAAGTAATAGGAATAATTCATAATTCTAGAAATTCAGCAAGGTAATCTTTTTGTATCTCTAATGAAATTGTAAACTGCAAGAAAAGCATCCCTGTGACTGTGTCCCAGTGAAGTCGCCCCAAAGGAGAGAATGGTTGGTGAGGTTAATAATAAGCCAAGTTTTCGAAATGCAATTTCTAAGATTTTTCTTTCTCTTAAAAATCGGCGGCACGAAAGGAAAAAATGCTCAATGGATTCGGATTCATTGCAAAAAGAACATAAAAGGGATACCGCGAGACCAGACCTGTGTAAGTAAAAATTTAGTGGCGGTTTACGGCATCTCAATTTTGTAATGGAAACTTCCAATTGCCTTGATGTACACCAATTATTATTCCATGAGAAGCAAAGATGATGGAAATCAGAAGATGTTAAAATAGATTTTGCAGAATTTTGCGATATAGAGAAATTTCTGTACCTAGCCGCGGTGAAATAAGGTGATGTCGGCAAAACAGATATGACAGGGCCATTAAGTGATGCTCGTGCGAGTGAATCAGCCATTTCATTCAAGTGCAAACCGCGATGTCCCGGTACCCAAAGCAAGAATACTTGCCGCAAGTACGAAGGAACCATTGAACAAAATGTTCGCAAAATTTTTGAATTTGACGAGGCTGTAAGTGCTGTGCATACAGACAGTGAGTCAGTGACAATAACAGCTAATGAATCGTTTTGGGGAATTTTTCGTAGGGCTAATATAATCGCTATTAGTTCTGCCTGAAAAATGGGTGTGAAGTCGGGAAGGCGAAGAGAGTAAGACCATTGAAGAGATTCAGAGAAGATCCCCACTCCTGCCTTCTGATTGCACACGGAAGCGTCGGTAGCTATTATGTTGTCAGTAGCTAGCTGGTTTAGCTGGTCTTCTAATATATTATTTAAATGTCTGCTAGGCAATAGTTTAGCATGATTTGGAAATATGCCCTCGAATTCAATTTTGAGGTCTGTTAAGGCATTATTCGAATGGCAAACTTCACGTAATGACGCATTCAATTGTTGTAACTGTGCGTGGACAAAAATTATCTGGGGATTGTGCAATCGCGACCACGATACATTAAAAAACTCAGACGGTTCAGTGAAAAATATGTATTGAGCACGCCTCCTTGAAAATTCATAAATTTAAAAAAAAGTCTGAACCGTAAGCATGCGGAATCTGCAATCTAGAGTGGTTATATTAGCTTCCTGATGTAACACAGTGTTGGCAACAAATCTAGGTAGCCCAAGGCATAATCGTAGAGATTTTCCTTCTAATAGTATCAGAGGTTTAATTTTATAGGCGGGACCACCGGAAAATAACACGCAACCGAATTCTAATATTGGCCGAATATACATTTTATATATCATCATTAAAGTATCCCTGCGTAGTCCAGAGCGACGGTGACTGAGCCGGTGGAGCATAGCTACGGCACGTTCTGCCTTTGTTGCGATATGTTCAATGTTAGTGCGCCAGACAAGCTTACCATCCTATATGACACCAAGGTATTTCACTGAGTCAACTTGAGGAATGGTTTCCTGGTGATATTGGAGGGATATATGCACTGGTGCAGTTAACGGGAAAACTAGCACAGCACTTTTATTAGCATTTAAGGACATACATAACTCATCTAGCCATGTATCAAGCCTTCCTAGGTAACTCTGCAACGACTGGTGCAGTGAGTGTACATTAGTTGCTAGTGTTTTTTAAAAAATGCAACATCGTCCGCATAAACATAAACGTTCACTTCCCTGGACAAAGGAATTGTGCTTAGCAAAACGTTAAACAAAATGGGTGAAAGAACGGCACCCTTTGGTACGCCTCTTGTTTGCTTGTATTTACACGTCGAAATGCCGTGTTGATAACAATAAAATTCTCTATCTCTCATAAATTCATATATCCATGCGGTAATATACTTCGGTAAATTCGTAGACTTCAGTTTATTGAATAGAATTAGGTATTCGACAGTGTCGTATGCTTTCGCCACATCTAGCGTCACCAAAGTTGCATACTCTCGTTTGCGACGAGCTAGTTTAATGCGGCTCTCTAGATCGACATGAGCGCACCATATCGAGTGCCCGGGACGAAATCCAATCTGACAAGGACTGAGAATTGTATCCTGCATAGAATGTGTTATGCGCCCATGAATAATCCTTTCTATTAATTTTACGACATTGGAAGTAAGAGAAATTGGCCTTATGTTGTCTAGGTTAAGTCCAGCTGCTTTTTTCTTCAACAGTGGAATCATTTTAGCTACCCTCCACTCTCTTGGAACCCAGGAATTTTTTAGAGAAAAATTTACTATATTTAAAAGGTCTTGAGGCGCATAATCAAACAAAACTTTTAGCATTCGTGTTGTAATTCCATCTGGGCCTGGTGCTGACGCCGGTAATAATCTAATTATGTTTTCAAGCTCTGTCAATGTGACTTCCACAAAGTCGTCTCCCGAGGGAGGTTTCGATAGTCCTGACGGCAATTTATGTGTAAATCGCTGCGCTAGACCTTTAGCAATTTTCTCAAGTGACTCTGGTAACTCATTTGTTGATAGAACGACTGAGTCGATATTCACTGGGGCTGGTATAACTTTACGGGATCGAAGAAATTTAAACAGAGCTTTTTTATTACTAGACTTAGAAAGATATGTGTAGTGTTTCGAATCGTAATCGTCCTTAGCTTTTGCGACTGTTCGCTTAAATGTAGCAGCTACATATGTATAATCTGCCCAATTTACAGGGCATTGGTTACATAAAAGTTTTTTCCATGCAGCTTTTCGACGTCTAAACTCTCGCTCACAGTCAGAATTCCACCATGGACAATAAGAACCACCTTTAGTAGATGGTACGACAAATTGAGACTTTTTTGATGTTTGTTTTATTATTGAACAAAGGCTCATTGCCTTAATATCCCTCTCCATGCCTTCCTGAGCGTTTAAAGCTGATTTTAACACATTTTAAAATTTTGAGTACTTTACAAAAGTTCGCACATGATTATCTAAGCAAGTTGACGGAGTAACCAGTTCAAAAGTTATAGGTAGATGATCACTGTTAGTACCGGAGTCAACTGTGTTCCAGGAGGTGATTGAAATGCTCGAGCTGACAAACGTAAGATCTAGGGCAGAACGTGACTGACCGCGAACGAAAGTATGTACTCCTGAATTTAAACAGGAGAAATGATTTGATAAAGTCCAATCCCACAATCTTCTGCCACAAGTATCCGTTCGGAAACCCCACGATACATGGTGAGAATTAAAGTCGCCTACTAGTATGACGTTTTTCTGACTGTTAGCAATAGCGGTATCGAGATAACGGGTATCGAGATAACGGGTAGCTATCTTTGCTGACACAAAGATAGCTAAACCACCGCCTCGGGAGAGGCGATCCAATCGAAAACATCGGAAATTTTTTAGATTAAAATTTTGATCAGCAGTAAGCCAGGTTTCCTGTAAAATAATAATATCTGGAGAATATTTAGAAGTAAGATGTAATAAATCTGTTGCCACGGAAAGTATGGAACGACAGTTCCACTGAATTACTGTTAAGCTTCCTATGGTGAAGAAAGCAGAGCAGCAGAGACTGCTTGGTCTAAAACGCTCTCTTTTAAGAAGTCTTTCTTAGTGGGAGTCTCTCTCACGTACTTTTTAGCCTTTGAGTTGGTGGGAGAGCTAGATTTTTTGTTTACCGGTGATCTTGTGCGTTTAAGTGATCGGGGGTCCATTTCTACATCTTGATTTTCGTTCGCATCTGTGTCTGAAAGGCAGGTGTGGTCAACTTTCTCAGAAGTTGATGGCTTTGCAACATCGTTGTTTATCATTGGTATCGCGGTCGACACTTGACTAGATTGACTTTTTGGTAGAACAGGCACCTGACCCTCAGTGTTGGTTTTATTAGCAATTTGAAACCACTGACCGAATTGTGTGGACATTGCCTGAACAAGGGAATCGGTGAGGTTCACCATAATGCGTTCCATTGCTTTTTCCAACGCCTTTTCGACGGAAGCCGCAACAGCCTGAGAGATTGAGTTATCCATAGCTAATGTTTGACGGGCCGTTATACCGGCATATCCTTGAGTCCTACTCTGAATTTCTGCAATGGCCTCGCGACGAGAGCATCGGCGTCTATCAATTATTTCAAGGATTTGTAGTTCTCTTGTCCTTGCAGGGCAGTTAGGCTCATCTGCAGGATGAGTACCGCTGCAAAGGCAGCAGGATTCATCACGTGACGAACATTCATTTGAGTTATGGTCTTCTCCACAAACGCGGCACCGTGTATTTGATCTGCAAGCTTTTAGGGAGTGTCCAAACCGCCAGCATTTTAAACACTGAAGGACACGGGGTGATAGAGGCTCAACTCGGTATATGAGTGGCCATGCCTTGATTTCTGATGGACGATTCAAGCCAGCAAACGCAGCAATGACAGTTTCTGTGGGTATGCGCTTATTATCAGCGACTCGACTGCAACGATACACAGAAATCACGCCTGCCGATGAAAACATTTTCAAAATTTCTGCGGGACACAGACTTATGTCAACACCACGGACTAGGCCTTTGGTACATGCGAGGTGAGGAGAAATGTAGCTGCTCACCGGATGTGTCGCAAAAACATTGCACTTCAGTAAATCTTGTACACAAGCCTGGTCTGACGAGCAGCAAAGGATGCCCCCTCGGCCAAATTGTCGAACCTCGGTGATCTGTTGAAAATTGGCCGAGGCCATCCGCAGTTCGGTTTGAATCGCCTTGGGATTCTTCATGCGAATCATTCCGCCATCACTCGGGACTAAAGCCACAGGTACGCTGGTGGTCCCACTGCGTAAGAAAAGCTCCACAGGCAAATCAGGGGGAGGAATGGAAGCCGACCAGGAGTATGCCTCCTGGCCTGGCGATGAGAGAGACATAGCAGATGAGCACGAAATTACTCTAATATGTTAACAGCTTTTCTAAAGAAGCGTCAAAAACAATTAGCTGAAAAAAATGACAGCAGATACACGAGGTGAATGATGATGAGTGGGCGAAGCTCCGGAGGGAATCATCGGATCTCCCGCTTAAGGGGACGCTAGCACAAACGCGTTAGAAACGTGCAGTACTCTCTAGTAAGGGGGAGCGGCCACAGCGTCTTACGCAGCCATTTACACATGCCGGAACGTGCACCGCGTTTGCCGACGCCATCACATGACTGCTGAGAGAGTATACCCCCCCCCCCCCCCCGTATTCATAAACGCTTCTCGACTTGAACTTGACTTGCCACCGCTTTGGGCAGCGCGTTCGAAACGCGTTGAAGGTAAGGTGGAGAGGCCACAGCGTCTTACACCAGCTTCTTACACGGGCCGTAACGCGCTAGCACAAACGCGTTAGAAACGCGCTAGAAACGCGGCCCTTCATTAATGTTGGGTATTTATAGCCATCGTGGTGCGTTTGTCCATGTCCGCTTCGTGGCGTAGTGGGCTAACGCCGCGCGCTCGGAAGCGAGGGGTCCCTGGTTCGATTCCGCGCTACGGACACAACTTCGGAATTTTTTTCTCATTTTTCTCAGACTGGTTACACACTACTACTACTACTACTACGACGGGGACGGAACGGGTGCCGCCATAAGGAGCTTCGCCCCTAAAACGGGGACTCTCGCCTGTTCAAGGTTCAAGGTTCGAGGCGCCATTTTCTCTGCAGAGAAGGTGCACGCGGGTTTTGGTCAAGTAGCTGGCGGTTTTCCTATTGATCTTTGCTTTTAGGGGCGAAGCTCCTTATGGCGGCACCCGTTCCGTCCCCGTCGTAGTAGTAGTAGTAGTGTGTAACCAGTCTGAGAAAAATGAGAAAAAAATTCCGACGTTGTGTCCGTAGCGCGGAATCGAACCAGGGACCCCTCGCTTCCAAGCGCGCGGCGTTAGCCCACTACGCCACGAAGCGGACATGGACAAACGCACCACGATGGCTATAAATACCCAACATTAACGAAAGGCCGCGTTTCTAGCGCGTTTCTAACGCGTTTGTGCTAGCGCGTTACGGCCCGTGTAAGAAGCTGGTGTAAGACGCTGTGGCCTCTCCACCTTACCTTCAACGCGTTTCGAACGCGCTGCCCAAAGCGGTGGCAAGTCAAGTTCAAGTCGAGGAGCGTTTATGAATACGGGGGGTATACTCTCTCAGCAGTCATGTGATGGCGTCGGCAAACGCGGTGCACGTTCCGGCATGTGTAAATGGCTGCGTAAGACGCTGTGGCCGCTCCCCCTTACTAGAGAGTACTGCACGTTTCTAACGCGTTTGTGCTAGCGTCCCCTTAAGCGGGAGATCCGATGATTCCCTCCGGAGCTTCGCCCACTCATCATCATTCACCTCGTGGATCTGCTGTCATTTTATTGCGATAGCAATTATATGGACACTCAAAAGCAGATTTCTGCCGTCGGCGTCGCCGTCGCCGTTGCCGTCGCCGTTGCCGTCGCCGTCGCCGTCGCCGTGAGGTTCCGTATGACGTCAATGGAGATGAAATCGTCGCCGCGCGCCGCCGAACGCTGTATGTGCGAGTGAAAGGGCGCGAGGGACGCGCTCTTTCACGGGGAGTGAACACACGGCGGAGAACGAACGCGCGTTCTGCGCCGTGCTTCCTTAAGGGCTGCAGAAGTAGGCGTATCTTTCCTCCTTTACAATCACCATATATGCATAGCAAACGCGCCTTCTACCGAAGCGCGAGAGGCCGTGGGGGAGGGGGGAAGGAAGGGAGGCGACGTTTAGCTGCGGCACCAAGTGCCTATTTATATCAGAGGCTCCGGCAACAGTCACCAACGCCGCACGCATTTTGAGCGAACGCGGGCAAAACGCCGACGGCGTCGACAACAGTTCTGCGCGTTGCCGGTGCTGCTGCATGTCCAAGTTTATACAGCTGATAAAGCTAATATCATTACTCCGTATAGCTCTCTACAAATTTGCTATCGCAATTGATGCTTCGCCTTTCAGGTGAAACTGCGACAACTTTTTAACACGAAAGTGTTTTATGCCGGGGTCCACCAAGACTTCACTGACGTATTACCGTGACGGAAATACGTCATAGAACATAATACAAAGAAAGAAACCAGAAGAAAAAGTTCCACAAACATGCAAAATTTGGAAATCGAACCCACGACCTCTCGGTCCGCGACGATAGATCGCCGAGCGTTAAAACCCATTGCGCCACAAACGCATTTGCAGAGAGCTACACAGACGCGCCTTATATATCTAACACTCCTCCGTGTACCCGCGCTCTTGCTCGGGGCGGTGCCGCCGCCTACGAGCAGAAAAGAGAAGTACTGCATTATGACACTAACGCGCACCGACAGTGAACGCTTAGGTGGTCTCAGCACTACGACGCCTCGATGCCAGCATTCGAAGGGACGCTGGCATCAAGAAGCACTACCAACGCCACCTAGGTGGCGTTCACCGTACTCAGCACAGCGGAGCGTGGCCTCCGCAATTAGCTCTGAAAATGTTTCTGAAGTTGATCGCGGAGGCTGCAATTACGACGCGCTGTACGCGCTGATTTGACTCGGTGACGATTCAGTTACGTGCTTTGTCTTGCGCGTTGTATTAGTGTGTCAGTTACGTGCTTCGTCTTTCGCGTTGTGCTAGCGTGTGCAGCGTAGTGCAGCTTCCATATGCACGACGGTTGCTCATGGTCATCGACGTTGGTAGTCGTGATGGAGGAGACGTGCCACCAGGCGTCAGCGTGGGTGCATCAACGCCTAAGGGCGCTTTAGCCACAAAACACCAATAGACATTATATATCAATGTGCAATAAACATTACACTACTTCTGTGAAGACACGTTTCACTTTCGTGTTCTATACCGATTCCTATATAAGAGGGATCAACCACATTTTTTTTTCCTCTCGTGCTCGCCGACGCTTCTTCTCTTCTTGTTTCGCCGGCGCTTCCAGTGAAAACAACATAGGTTATGAAGCAGATAACCCAGAATACTTTCCTTCTTATCATGAGAGAAGTCTTTAATCAGAACTGGAGTGACAATTGTTTTTTGTACCTCGAGGGAGCACGTAAGACATACCATACGGTGATCAGAGATGCCTTCCTCTACAGTTATACTGTAATTTTCAATCGAACGGCTGATAAAGATAAGATCGAGTATTGAAGCAGAATTATTTTGAATGCGAGTTGGTTGATTAACAATCTAGTGAATGTTAGCACTGAGCATAATCTCAGACACGTAATCAACATGTTCACATTTGTCACTAATCGAGAATGGCCGATTCCAATCGACATTTGGATTGTCTTGATGTGCAATGAGTCGTGAAGTTTTAACGTTAATTTGCGGCTCATTTAGAAGCGATACGAATAATTATTGAACCCCAGTTTTCTTTTTCAATTTCAATGTGTGATATATCAAGTTCGCCTAGTGTGCTCAGTGAACTAAACGATGCAGCTTCTTTATATTTTATGACAGTAAGATATGGATGATGTGTAGGCAAAGTTCAAAGCGGGTAGGTAATTGGGACGTGGCGAATAAATTACATATGCTAGCTGTTTAGAACGTTAATAGTGTGTTTAATGATCGGGACAGAATTCAGCCCTTTGCCCTGGCAGACCTGCAAATACCACCGAGGCCAAATTTTGCGAAAATTGAAGGAACGCTATGGAAAATCTCTGCGTGAGGCTAAGTGCGGTTGGATCAAGCGCAGTCTTTGTAAAAAAAAAAAATCTTAATCCGTGATACGGCCGCTATCAGCTATGGCTCCCGATGTCCCGACATAGCTGTAGGTTATAACATGTTTATATTTCGGGGAAAGTAGGAGGAGGGTCCGATTAGAAGCGTTGTAAATAATTACCCCTTTACGTACATACTCCTTTACAGGCTCTACAGCCAGCCTCTAGAGTCTGTAAAGGAGTATGTTTATCTAGGTCAATTACTCACGGGGGACCCTGGTCATGAGAAGGAAACTTACAGAACAATATTGGGTTGGAGTGTATACGGTAGGCATTGCCAAATCCTGAATGGAAACTTACCACTGTCGTTGAAAAAAAAAGTGTGCAGTTATTGCATTCTACTGGAGTTAACATATGGGGCAGAAACTTGGAGGTTAACAGAGAAGCTCGAGAACAGGTTAAGGACCGCACAAAGAGCGATGGAACGAAAAATCTTAGGACTAACGTTAAGGTACAGGAAGAGAGCGGTGTGGATCAGAGAACAAACGGGGATAGCCGATATTCTAATGGACATTAAGAGAAAGAAATGGAGCTGGGGCGGCCATGTAATGCGTAGGATGGATAACCGGTGAACCATTAGAGTTACAGAATGGATACCAAGAGAAGGGAAGCGCAGTCGAGGTCGGCAGAAAACCAGATGCGATGATGAAGTTAGCAAATTTGCAGGCGCAAGCTGGAATACGCTAGCGCAAGACAGGGGTAATTGGAGATCGCAGGGAGAGGCCTTCGTCCTGCAGTGGACATATGTATAGGCTCATGATGATTATGAAAGAATTACTGAGCCCTCGTTTTTCTAAATATATTTTCGTGCGTCACAAGACGTTTGTAGTTGGTTTCTGAGATGACCTCGGTTAACGTTATGGTTAACGCTGGTTTCTCCGATGAATATGGTTAACGTTATGGCAAAGCAACTATGTGTTGATGAATTAAAAAATCCTAATAATTAGTACTCGAAAGCGGAGCATGCGGTCAAGACATGAAACGGAACAGTCATACACGGGCAGTTTTTTGAAGTATGTGATATAATTACAGGAAACTGAAATTCTTATTGCAACTGCTCGAAAGCAACATTCTTTTTATTATTAAAATTGTAGCAAATGTGTATTTTTTATGCGCTGTACTGGCGGCTACTGTGTGGGGTCTGTCAGGCACCCATTGCCTTTTGTCCCTACATCATCGTGAAGTTTTATAAAATTTCACGGATTAAATTCAAATAATTATTCAGTCCTCCATGGTTCGATCACCATGTGTGCGTGATTGATAATCAGGTCTATGTCTGTGAAGTATAAGAATAACTGACAGACGCATTTCCCGACTGTTTCTCTTATAACAGCTGTAATTCGCAATATATAAAAAAACTTAGGCACAGCGAAGCTTACTGGCTGCTACTGCTAGGTATGAACTTGGTTGCTGCTAGGTCTTAACTTGGTTTAACTTAACTACGCATGTAGGAAGGTATTCTCGAGCGATCATTTTCGGAGATACCTTCTTTTTCGCGACATTTCGCGTGACTAGCGCTGGACGCGTGGGCGCCTACGAGCGACAGCGCTCCTGGCATGCCACAAACGCAGGCAGGCTAACCAAGTTTGGTACAGTGCCAAGAACGCTGTCGCTTGCCGACGCCGAACGCGTTGGCGACATTTCGCGTGACTAGCGCTGGAGGGATCTGCGCCTACGAGCGACAGCGTTCCTGGCATGCCACAAACGCAGGCAGGATAACCAAGGTTGGCACAGTGCCAAAACGCTGCTGCTTGCCGACACCGAACGCGTTGGCGACATTTCGCGTGACTAGCGCTGGACGCATCGGCGCCTACGAGCGACAGCGCTCCTGGCATGCCACAAACGCAGGCAGGATAACCAAGGTTGGCACAGTGCCAAGAACGATGCTGCTTGCCGAACGCGTTGGAGGCTAGCCGCTTGACATCAATCGCCCAGCTTCGCGGTGTCTTGAGCTTGGCGCGGCCTAGCGCAAGCTTTCGCCTTTTTTTCTCTCCTGGCTCAGCGCGCCGCGAAGAGAGTCGGGGATCGAGAAGGGACGGAGCTGGCGAGGAGGAGACCGCATGCATGCGCACGCGGTCTCCTCCTTTTGGCGCTGAGCCGTGCTCCCTCAAGGGCTGCAGAAGATAGCGCCAACCTTTCCCCTTCCTTCAAGAACCACTTATCGGTCTCCTCCTCGCCAGCTCCTCCGGGTTGCCATGGCTACCACGGCTACGCACCACAAATTACGGCTGGCTTAAATGGCAACTCCGGCGATTTTTCTATGTCAAGGGATGTCGATGACATTCGCTGTGTACATTCCTCTGAACACTTCCGTCATGTCCTAAAAAAAGCAGGCTTGAGAGTTGCGAATATTTTTTACAATCGAATTTAATTAATTGCCTCTAAGGCGGTATACCTTACCTCCTCCTCAGTTACAGGCCACATTGTGTATGACGTCAGGAGTGTACCACGCAGAGCATGCCGGGATCATGCAGACGACAGCGACGAGAGCATGCACCACCGTGGACGAGAGCGTGCAGGAGTCGACGATCGTGAGCTAGGGCCGCATGCTGAAACGTTCCACTTCGGCGAAATTTCTTTTTTCGCTTTCAGGCGCGCGCTGATTGGCTGGTTGAGCAAAATTGAATGACGTCGGGCTCAACCAGCCAATCAACTCATCCAATTTTGCTAAAACAGCCAATCATCGCGCGCCTGAAAAGCGATAAAGAAATTTCGCCAAGTGGAACGAGGCCGCGAAGAGGCAACACCTCGACGTCCCCACGTGGGAGGCCTAGGCCTCCACCAATGGCCAACAATGACACCAAGGACAACAAAGAGGAAATCACTTGTACTTAATAATTGAATTAAAGAAAATGATAAATTAACAGAAATTAAATTGGATGAATTAAAGTTGAAGGATGAAATTAAACTTGTTGGCTTCTTATGATATGATTAATAAAAATCGGGCCCCTCGGTTCCCTTTCTTCTCGTTCATTACATAACGAGGGCTCGAATGCGGCAACATTGATGCCTTCAGGTAGCATGTGTGGGTTTATTGACCAGTTGTCATCACCCAAATAAGATCACGTGCTCCTGACGCCTGCGGCAGAAAGGATGTTCCACATCCGCCCCTAGGTTTGTGAGTGGTGGCGCTGGCTGACACTCCTAGGGTGAGTTCTAGTTGGAAAACATAAATACCCCAGAAAGTGGATGGGAAAACGGCTCCGTGGTAGCTCAATGGTGAGAGCATCGCACGCGTAATGCGAAGACGTGGGTTCGTTTCCCACCTGCGGACAGTTGTTTTTTCATCCACTTTAATTTCTGTTAATTTATCATTTTATTTAAGTCAATCAGTAAGTACAAGTGATTTCCTCTATGTTGTCCTTGGTGTCATTGTTTGTTGGCTTCTTATGATATGATTATATATATATATATATATATATATATATAGTAATGAAGCAGAGGCGACCCCTGTGTATGTGCCGACTGAAGAGGAAGACTTAGTATCGTGCCGTGATCGCGAGTGAGCCCCGTGCTACGAAAAGCCCCTGCAGTGCCTACCTTTACGTAGCGTTCTTGCAACGCTATCGACGACAATAAACTACGTCGCATTTGGTGGAGGTTGCTGAGATCCTTGGCCTCGTCCTGGAGCTCCGCACTCGAACCCTGCCAACACCAACACTGTCGCCCGGCACTATGCCTGATCCAGCCACTTCGTTGCCTGCACCACCGGCTGCCACTGTCGTGTGCGCCGGCGTCCCTCTTCATCGCGACCAACCTACTTTTAGTGGGACCGCCGAACACGACGTGGAAGACTGGCTCTCATCGTACGAACGTGTAAGTGCCCATAACAAATGGGACGACCAGTCTAAGCTCTCCTACGTGTCTTTCTACCTCGCCGACGTAGGCAAACTGTGGTTCTTCAACCACGAATCAGACTTTTCAAGCTGGTCAGCATTTAAGACACTTTTTGCCGAAGTCTTCGATCGCCCCGCTGCGCGTAAGCTACGCGCTGAACAGCGTCTGCGCCAGCGCGCACAGCAGCCGGGAGAGACATTCACCAGCTACATCGAGGATGTTCTCGTTTTGTGCAAGCGAGTAAATCCCACCATGTCAGAGGATGACAAGATCAAGCATATCCTCAAGGGCATAGAGGACGGCGCATTCCAGATGCTGCTGGCAAAAAGCCCAACGAGCGTATCAATTCTTACTAACCTATGTCAGAGCTTTGACGAGCTGCGCCGCCAACGTTCCATCGCCCGCCAGAACATTCAGCATGCCGATTCCGTCTCGAGCATTGCGATTTCTGCGGACCTTCTGCCCATCTCGACCCTATCGCAACATATAAAAGCTTTTATTCGTGAAGAGGTGCCCAGGCAGCTATCGCTGCTGCCTCATAGCGACGCACCTTCGGCAGCTTTGAGTCCAACGCTACAGTAAGCCATCCGGAATCAGATATCGGAAGCGCTTCCTGCAGCTCCTACAACCTCCCCACCCAATCCTATGAGTGTGCCGCTGCCCTATACCGACTTTCCCAATCATCCTACGTCGCTACCGCTCAGTTACGCAGCCGTGGTTGCACGGCCTCCTCCGCCGCCAGCTTCCTTTTCATCGCCCATGCATCCGGCTTCATTTCCTGTTGCCCGACAGTCACCGCAGTTTTTTCGTCCAACCGCGACGTGGCGCACTCAAGACAACCGGCCTATCTGCTTCGCCTGCGGCATTGCTGGCTACGTGGCGCGCTTCTGTCTCCGCCGCGCCCCAACAACGCCTACCACCTTTGAAACGCCCACATACGCACCACAATACGCCGCCGTTTCTCTGTTTTCACCGAGACGTCTTGAAACCGATCGCCGATCAGAAACTCGTCGTTCCCCTTCCCCTCGTCGGCGTTCGATTTCACCCCTGCGTCGTCGAACTCCCACTGAAGCGGGAAACTGACTGGTGCAGTTCCTGAGGCAAGAACTGCAAATACATCGACGTTCTCAAGACCTCCATCTTCGCCGCAAATTGTTATTACCGTTTTTGTAGAGGGAGTACCCGCAGTTGCGCTAGTCGATACCGGAGCCGCCGTTTCCGTCATTCACGAGAACCTTCGTCGCAAACTCCGAAAAGTGACTACAGCTCCCTATGGCCTGATGCTCGCCACTGCCAGCGCGCAGCGAATTCACCCTTCAGCTGTGTGCACGGCCCGTGTCGTCATCAACGAAGTTCTATACATAATTGAGTGTTTCGTGCTACCATCGTGCTCTCACGACCTCATCCTTGGTTGGGATTTTCTGTCACGTCATCATACTGTCATTGACTGTTCGCGTGCCGAAGTGTCGCTTTTACCACTATGTGAATCACTGCTGACCGGCTCTCCTCACGTTGCCGATAAACTCATTGTTCATGCCGACACAACCATACCCCCTGAGTCGTCGATGGCTGTGGTCCTGTCGTCTGCTGCCGACTCTGACGCCACTGTAGTGTTCACGCCGTCCGATGTGTTTGCTCAGCGCAAGGGCATAGTTCTTCCGTTTGCCGTGCTCACTATAACATCTGGGTCAACTGTTATGCTGGTCATCAACTACTACCAGTACCCGATCAACCTACTGTGTGGAGAGACCCTAGGATACTTGCAGGCGGTCGACTACGTTGACGATATCGATGTTCCTACGAACTCCCACAGTTGTTACGTTGACGCCATCGCTTCTATCTCAGACTCATCGTCTTCAGTGTGTTTTGACAACGCCATCGACCCTGCTCTTTCCCCATCTCATCGCCGCCAACTTCTCGCTCTCCTTCACAAGTTTCTTTCTTCTTTCGACTGCCATCAGACGTCATTGGGCCGTGCCACCGGTGTTTCTCATACCATCGACATCGGTTCCCACTCCCCCTTGCGACAGCGCCCGTATCGTGTATCGGCCAAAGAGCGACGAGTCATCACGGAGCAAGTGGACGACATGCTCAAACGTGAAGTCATCCGTCCTTCTCAAAGTCCTTGGTCTTTACCTGTCGTATTGGTAAGGAAAAAAGATGGCTCCATTCGTTTTTGTGTCGACTACAGACGCCTAAACAAGATAACAAGAAAAGACGTTTATCCACTGCCTCGAATCGATGACGCTCTCGACTGCTTGCAAGGCGCAGAATATTTCACTTCCTTGGATCTGCGCTCCGGGTACTGGCAAGTTCCAATGGCCGAACCTGACCGTCCGAAAACCGCATTCGTTACACCCGATGGCCTCTACGAGTTTAACGTCATGCCCTTCGGGCTGTGCAACGCGCCTGCTACTTTTGAGCGTATGATCGATACCATCCGTCGCGGCCACAAGTGGAAGACCTGTCTATGTTACCTCGACGACATCGTCGTCTTCTCAACCGATTTCCCGACACACCTCGCTCGCCTGCATGACATTCTGACCTGTCTCGCCTCTGCCGGCCTACAGGCGCAACCACAAGGGAGAAATCTTCGACGGATTTTCGGCGTCGGCGCCAACCGGCGGCACGCGGCGGTGGCCGGCGGCACAGAGAACAAAGCGCCGCCGGTTCACGCTCGCTCGGCGCCGCAAGACCGAGCAAGCTGGGCTTTAGAGATGATGACGATGATGATTTATTGGCATCCCCTTTGAAACGGGGCGGCGACAAATAGTCACCTAGCCTGATTGATTTAATCAGGTATACTATACATGTTCTTTATCTAGCATTTTTGTATACCTCTCATTATTATTTTTCTTTTTCAAAAATTAACCTTGTGCCGCTGCCTATGATTTTAAGAGATCAGGTCGTATCCATTTTTTCCCTGTTCTTTTTTTTTTTTCACCAGTACTCCAATCGTCTCTTGCTGATCTCTACGGCTGATCTGTTTATGTTTCCTTCCACTTTGAAACCAAGTTCTTCTGGGAGTTGCACGTTACCTACGGTTCTCGCTGGGTGGATCCCGTCGCATTCCATCAGGATGTGCTGAGTGGTTTCTGGATCTTTTCTGCAGCATGCACATGTCTCATCTAGTTCCGAATATTTGTTCCGATATGTTTTCGTCCTTAGGCAACCGGCTCGAGCCTCAAATAGCAAGGCACTGCCCTTTGTGTTATCGTACAGATTTTCCCTTGTAATTTCTTTCTTCTCATTCTTGTAAATCTCCATTGTCCTTTTTGTTTCCATTCTTTGCATCCAATTCACGGTCTCTATTTCTCTCACTTTCTTTCTGATGACTCCTGGTTGTCTATTTACAGTTTCGATTATCCTGTACTTGGTTGCCAACTTCCTTGACCTCTTCCTCCATTCTGTGTCCACGCTTTTCATGTAGAGATACTTGTGCACTTTAGCCGCCCATTTATTTTCATCCATGTTCCTGAGCCTTTCTTCAAAACTAATTTTGCTCTGTGCTTCTCTGACTTCAAAAGAGGCCCAACCCATGTCTCCATGCACTGCCTCATTTGTCGTATTACCGTGGGCTCCCAAAGCCAACCGGCCTACTGATCTTTGGTTAACTTCCAAACCCGCCAATATATCCGATTTTAGGCGTGTAATGGCATTTGCGAATGTTAGCGCTGGCACCATTACTCCTTTCCAGATTCCACGCACCACCTCATATTTATTGTGGCCCCACAGTGCTCTGTGTTTCATTATTGCTGCATTCCGCTTCCCCTTTATTTTCAGATTATCTTGGTGGTTGTTGGAGTAATTCTTTCCTTCGTTTATGTGTACGCCGAGGTACTTATATTGCTTAACTATGGGTATTACTTGCTGTTGAATTGACACCACGAAGTTACTCGTGTGTTCATTAAAGATCATAATCCCTGATTTCTCTGTGCTAAACTTAAGGCCTAGATTTGTCGCTGCATTCCCACAGATATTCGCAAATTTCTGTAAATCTTTTTTATTGTCCGCTAGTAGCGCAATGTCGTCTGCGTACATCAGTCCGGGGACCTTCTGTTGCACCATTTGTCCATTACGCATGTAGGATAAATCAAAACCTAATTCGCTGTTTTCCAGTCGTCTTTCTATACCCTTGACGTAAAGCGTGAACAACAATGGTGACAGAGGGCATCCTTGGTGAATTCCCACCATTTCATTTCCTTTTCTACCTTCCCATGCCACTTGTGCATGTGCATGCTGCAGTAAAGATCCAGAAACCACTCAGCACATCCTGATGGAATGCGACGGGATCCACCCAGCGAGAACCGTAGGTAACGTGCAACTCCCAGAAGAACTTGGTTTCAAAGTGGAAGGAAACATAAAGAGATCAGCCGTAGAGATCAGCAAGAGACGATTGAAGTACTGGTGAAAAAAAAAGAACAGGGAAAAAATGGATACGACCTGATCTCTTAAAATCACAGGTAGCGCTGCAAGTTAAATTTTTGAAAAAAAAAAAAAGATTAATGGGAGGTATATAGAAACGCTAGACATGTATATTATACCTGATTAAATCAAGCAGGATAGGTGACTATTTGTCGCCGCCCAATTTCAAAGGGGATGCCAATAAATCATCATCATCACCGCGGCGCATCGTTGTCTTCCGTTATATTAAAACTCAATCGAACAGCGTTCCGCAAACATTTAGCGTGCGTAACACGCTAACGCGAACAAACATTTTCCGCAATACTAAAACTCTCTAATAAGAGCGTGCGGGCAATCATAAAGCGCTGTGCTTGTGCCAGTGTATACGGATAAAGCACCGCCGTCGATGTGGTCCGAGCTGGCGACGAGCTGCATTTATGTACTTGCGTTCCGCAGAAAACTACTAGCATTCTTTCTATACACTATACAATATCCGTCCTAATGCTCCGCCCCGATAACGTGCGCCATTTCTGGGGATGCACAGCCACGTGGCACAAAGAAAATATGCAAACAGGATAACCCCCCCCCCCAACCGAACTTCCGGACAGATCGCTCCCTGATGGTTTTCCGAGCTCTGGACGCTTTAGCCAACTTCACCGGCAATATAATTGATGGCGAAGGCTAAGGAGTCCACGCTTATTCCCTCTGCGAGACCACGCGTTGCAGCAGCTGCGTGACACAGACTGGTGAAACCTCGTCGGAAGGTCGAACGTATGTTTTCGGGTGTAGAGGCGGGATGGGTTGGGGGGGAATGGCGGGTGGAAACCACCGAGTTTAGCGCCCAAATTGCTGCCGCGCTCCTCGGCCGTATTGCCGGTCGAGCCCCCATCGTGGAAGGGGCGCCGGTATCACGTGTCATGCAAGGCCGTTGCGTCCCCGCAAGATTCCGTCGTGTTCCGAGACTGCGCGCTCGCTATCGACGTCTGCCGTCGCGATGTGAAGTTCCGCTTTCCTCGGGGCGACCGACTATTACGGCGACAGCAGGATCTTGTAGCGGAGTTGGCGTCCGGCCGGAAAAAACCGCGGCTCGCAAGTACACAGGGAGATCGCCAAATTGCGCCGTCTCCCTCTCTAGTGGGGCTTCGTGTGTCGTCGCAGACATCGCAGCGCTTGGACGCCTGTCGCATGCGCGCGGAAGCCACTGCTTCGGAAGCGGCTGCGTGGGTCGGTCGGTCGCTGTTCTGCGCCAACAAAGCGGTCGTCCACACGACCAACAACGACGACTCCGCTGGAAGCGAAACTCGGCCGGCTGCAACTGCGGTACGTCGCCACTGGCTACCACGCTGATCAGATTCCTTAGCCCGAACGCAATTCGGTGCACACTTAAAAGAGAAATGTAAATTCTTTTGACTAAAGAAAATATAATTTTTCTATTTGGAGACCCTAAATGCATCCGCAGATATTTCGGAACATTCACAGGTTTCGAAAAAAAAAAAGTTTATTGTTCACAACTATAATGCTGCTCCAGAAACATATAATCTTGTGAACTGTATCCCTTGGGTCGTTTAAATTGGACTAATACATTGGTTTGCAGCTTCCGTGAATTATTTTTATTGCTTACGTGAGTTTTGGAAAAGCCTTTGTTTTAAAGTTAGTGATGTAACTGAGACACGAGTACAATCCATTACCTTTGTCCGTGTCAGGCGTCCCAATAGATGCGGTTTACGGAATTGTAGTATCGTTTCTTATTGCTGAGTTTCTCACTTGCAAACGGGACGCTTCATATAAAATTATTTTTTCTGTTCGTGTAAGCAGAATGGATAGTCGAAATGCAAAAAACCAAAAACAAAATATCCCAGGCGATAGGTATTTTTCAAGCTTTTTTTTTTCTTTTAAATGCGAGACATTTGATTAAAATATGTGCGCTGAATACCGAGCAAAATGATTTCGTCGTTCCCACTTATTTATATAGGAGTTGCCAGTCTTTCTCTTAAGGCTTAGTTACTTGTCTATTCGTGTACCTCATGTCGTTTTTAGGATTAATTGAACCGTTACCGAAACAAGTCTCTCGCTGATCAAACTTTAGTACACATATTTTTCACCAATACTTGCTTCACAAGGATACTATATGTGCTATGCAGAGATAGAAGCTTCGATAACGTGATAATAACTAAAGCAAATAATGTAGTGGCTGTTGGATTCAGCGAGAGGTA
The DNA here is from genome assembly GCF_013339745.2 of Dermacentor silvarum. NCBI lineage: Eukaryota > Metazoa > Arthropoda > Arachnida > Ixodida > Ixodidae > Dermacentor > Dermacentor silvarum. The sequence continues at coordinate 24,024,915 of NC_051155.1, read as the reverse complement.
GATTTTTCAACAGGACTTTAGGAATAGATCTAGATTGGGCGAGTTGAAATTCGGCCCCAACGCTTCAAACGAGCATATTAGTGTGCTCGTTTAGTCATACGCGAATAGTTCCTTCGCATTGTATATACTCATACCTTCGACAGGAAAAAAAATAGAAACAGCAATTTTCACGCCAACAACATCGCATTTTAATGTGATGTAGTTGTTTTCCATTGGTTATATTGCAGTTCGCCTTGTCATTTATTCATTCAGAGCTGCGCTGATTGAAACCGGCCGCGAACACAAATAGTCACACCACGAGAAAGCGCATACTCTCGTCCTATCTTGTGTGTTAGCTATTTGTGCTAGTTGCTGTGATAAGTTTCACTCAGCGCAGTTCAGAATTAACCACCTAGACCAGTTCCTCGCTTTATTCAACGTAATTTATCCGCTCAGCCTTCTGGGTGTCAAAAATCTTCCGCAACATTGTCTTGCCAGTTCTTCTAACTGCATATCGCCGCAATTACCGTGTCAGCAACTATACTCCGGCGCCTCCCACTACGGCGTGCTCCATAATCAGATCGTGGCTTTTGCACGTAGATCCACAGAAGCTTATATTACGGAGCAGTTGCGATTTCGTTTCCGAGGGGGGGTGTCGTGACGTCATCACGAAGAAGGTTGCCACATGGGAACATGACATGGGCGACGTTTTGACACTCGCTCGGGCTCGGTCTGCTCTGTTGACACTCATTGTGCGGCCCGATTTAGCAGCGTAAAGACCACCGGAATGTGATGGGACGAGTGCCAAAACGCCGCGAAACGGAATCGAAACGGCTTCCTGGAAGAGCAATGACAGTAAATTGTTCAAGGGGCCCTGAGGCTTGCCAGTATTTTTGCTATGGGTTCGATGTGCAGGACCTTAATTTAACAAAACGAAAAAAGAAAGAAGTCTAAGTTGCCATGTCGGTACGACTGACAACGCGGCCTGACCGCATCGCGGTCAGCTTTCGCGACTATATACCTCGAAACTCGCGCCTCATGCTTCGCCGGATGAAGGAGGTGTCCTGTGGCGAAGCATCTCCATGTTTGCGTGTACCGCTCTTGTGGGCGCAGTCTCTTTTCTCGCGGCTTCTGCGTTCCTACTGCGCCGAGAGTCTGCCACGGATCTGCATAGGGGGGGGGGGGGGGGGACTTTGAGGACGTCCCTCGCTGCGGCCGCCTCGTGCAGTTAATGCTGATGCTTTTTTAAGGCTGACGTGCCAGGTCACTTCACCAGCAGCGAGAGAGTGAAGGGAGGAAGGGTAGCTGCTGTGAACTTGGTGGTGTACTCTGTACCGGGAAAGAAAAAAAAGAGGGGGAAAATAATAACGAGGAAAGCGCGAGAGAATTTATGCGCAAACTGACACGTTAGCCAGTACCCAGTGTTCCTGCTGTATTAAACAGAGATGACACATACTATTTCACGTGAAGACTCGCATGTTTTAACGTATACTTAATTGTTGAATCGAAGTATTGACTCTTTTCGCGGAGCAGTTTGTTCTAAAGAAACGAGATGGCGCTTTCGGCGGTGCGCCGCACGATGGCCTCAGCGACAGCGCACGATTATGAAACCATTACCGCTTCTACCTTGCTTCTGTGCGATCACCTGTCGGAAATGCAATTGAGTTTTCGCTAATGCACTGTTCTTCAATCATGCTGGATTGAATCATGCCAATTGAAGACGTGTGCAGTAGTTGGCTGCAAAAATAGTAAGTGGCATATTAAGGAATACATGGCTTGCACCAACGTCACATCCGGTCGCCGTGAGGTGCCTGTCGGCCATGCTGACGCACCGCTGCCGGGCCACTGCTTGCTTACCGCCGCCTCTATCAGCTCGCATCGTGTTGGTTCGCGACCACTCGCAGCTTCAATATGGTTTTCTGCTCAGTCGTTGGCTGCTCCAACCGTAGCGACAGCTCCAGGCGAAAGAAGAAGCCTACTAACAGGAACTTCTTCCGAATTCCAAGGATCGTCGTAGACAGGTGCGAGCGCTCTAAGACGCTCAGCACAAATCGGCGCACGTTGTGGCTGGCTCGCATTAATCGAGCCGATCTGGACCTCCAGAACCCCAATTTATGTGTGTGCAGAGCGCATGCACTTCGTGACAGGTAAGAGGCTTGTGCCGTGAACTCAATGTTCGCGAAAACGTGGGAAGCAAGGATTACACTCCGAAGAAGTGAATGCTGTTGATTCGCAGGGACGCCATCCGATTTTTTCGATAGCACGAACCCAGACTGGGCCCCGTCGCTGCATCTCGGCTACAGCATTAGGCAAGCAGATGCGGATCGCTACGAGGGCAGCGAGCTACGACGGCAGAGAAAAACGGGCGTATGCAACCTGGCCGCGAACAGAGCAGTGTAAAAGAACAGGCATTGTTTATCTTCATTACTGTATTTTTACAGTGGAAATCAGACTAATCGGGGCAGAATTTTAACCTCGTAGCGTTTGCTTACATGCTCTGTAAATTTTGGTACACGGGTGTCTTTGAAGTTTGCCCGTCATCTAAAAACGGTGCCACCACATTCAGATGCACGATTTATTTTTCACTCCGCGTAAATCACAACAACGGCAGGCTATTTTTCGAGAAATGTGCCAGAAAAGGTTCTTGAGCTCACCTCTCCGAGGAGAAGCACCTTTTCGTCTCGTAGACGCATTGCAGACAGGCTTCTCGCCCACACGCTGGTGAAATAGTTGTGTGTTTCCATTTATTTGAAAGCTTTCATTTCTTCCAACGTCACAAAGCTGGAGGAGTAAACTAGATAGTTTACGATATCCCCGTGGGTCACTTCAGGGAACAGATTCACGTCGATCGTCGTGTCGACGCCCGGTCGCAGCGTGGACGGGTCCATACCGTCGCATATTTGCACCTTTTCTTCATAGCGTACGCGCGCCGATAAGTTCAGACTAATAGCCTAACCGCGTTAATAATAATAGTAATAATAACCGCGCTTCTGAATAGCTCACTCCTCTGGGGAGGAGACATCGTTCTCAAAAGATAAGAAAGTAATCCACAGCGTATCGGGAGGGGTCAGGCGTCAAAGGCAAGACACTTGACGGTACGGACCGCACGGACAGACAGCTGCGAAACGAAGAATGGGTCGCCAGCATGGACGCCGGCGCTTGATTGGGGCGGAAGTGACGTCACGTGCAAGTCATGTATAGAATGAATTTGTGTGGCTAAGTTCGCGGACCCCTGCTGCAACTGTCCGTACGTGTTACCGCCACTTCGAGATGTACGGCTTTTCTCGGGGATACAGAAATTTGCTGATCTGCCAGCGTTGTATCGCTAACCTTCAAAGAAAGCCCCGGAACGTCGGCAAGAGTGTGTACCGCTCGTTAAACAATGACAAAGGGAGTAGCGCCGCTTCATAGTAAGTCTCGCGCACAATATCTATACACATCTACCACAACTGGCATGGAAACTTACGCCCACTCTATCGCTAACGTGTCAAGAATAAGTGAGTGGGTGCACAGTTGATGATATGCGCGCTATATACGCACAATAAATGAGGTTACTGCACCGATAGCGCACGAATGGTCGAAGCTGAATGTTTCATGATGGTCCACAAGAGTGAGCGAGTTACTGGCGATAATACATCTTTGTTGCAAGGTATTACAATGTACAAAACAGCTACGTTTCAAGCCTTGTGCGCAGCAAGAACAAATCTATCGGTACTGACCGCACCCGCGAGCGATTAGGCAGAAAATCATCAGGTATATTGAGTGCACCGAGGAACTTTAAATTGTGGGGTTTTACGTGCCAAAACCACGATCTGATTATGAGGCACGCCGTAGTGGGAGACTCCGGAATAATTTGGACCACCTGGGGTTCTTTAATGTGCACTTTAAGTTCACGGGTATTTTCTGCATTTCGCCCCCAACGAAATGCGGCCGCCGTGACAAGCGGCTGCTTCAAAATATTTGCCAGAAAAGAACTAAGAGCAAAACACACTAATCCTGATTCAATTCATGAGCGGAAAGTTTGGATAGCTTGGAATACACATTTAGCCCCGCTTTTAGAACAAGCACCATATACGCTGCTCGCGCCGTTTGGACGTGGCTTAATCAGCTCCGAAAGCGCATTTACATGTTCTCTAAAGCTGTGGTCAAAGCTTCGCGTCGTCCACCCAGTCACCGTCTACGATATCTCCCGAAACAGAGGTTTGCTAAGCCGCACCGGCGTCATACACATACACTGCGAACACGGCGGCAGTTGAGGCAAGCAATGGACGCGTCACCACGATATCAAACATGGCAACGCCCACGGGATCGCCGCGAAAAGGGTCAATTCTTCCTCGTCGTTGTTTTATTTCCGCTCGCTGTTTATTGCTCACTCTTGTACGCATTTCTTGTCAAAATGTTCGTTCCTATGTTACTACACAGTACGATGTCACACAGTCCGAGATTCAGCTGGCGTTTTCTATGGAATCGAGAAGACAGGTGGAACTGCAATCGTCGAAGGACGCGCATGCGCAAATGTTGTTTTGGCAACAGGAGCGCGGTGATGGAAGGCGCAGTGATGCGTTTTAGTAGGCGCTCGCGTGCGTTGCAGAATTAATTTTATTCTCTTTTCTTTCCTTTTAGAGCGCACCTCTTAGGTGCTCGTTCCTGCGTTGAGCGTCGGTGTGCCTCATCCTTCCTCGGCGTAAGCGAAGGAACGCGGAGCGCAGCGGGGAAAGAAAGAAGGATATAGCGAAGAGAACGCGAGGATGAAGGTGGAGGAGGAGGGTATGGCGAAAGGTTGAGGAGAAAAGCAGAAGGCTGCGATAGCGAAGAGAGCGCGAGGAGGAAAGTGGAGGAAGCCACCTTGAAGCACCACCAGACGGCGCTGACGTCCGTGCATCCGCGGCAGCGGCGGCGCCGACCGTCGGGGAAAAAAAGAGAAAGAACCAGAAAGCTCGCCTTCGCACACGGCGTTCGCGGCAAGCGTTTCCCGGTAAAGATTACGGTTACATAAGCTGCAGTTGCCGATAAGCGGTGACTGTGTGGCCGGTCTATATATAGTGCCGCGCGTCGCTGATCTGTCAGTCGGTGCGGTGACCGGTGCCATGCCTCAATATATCGCGAAACGAAACCACGTATCGAGCTGCGCTCAAACTTCGCATTAGGGAGTATCGTAATGGTCGGTGAATTTTCCTTTTTTTCCCTTTTTTATGCGCACGGCTGTGCATTGACTGGAGAAAATAACGTTGCAAGATGGGACGATACACGACGAAGCACACGTTCGTGTGTCGTCGTCTCGTCTTGCAGCGCTGTTCTTGCTTCTGCTAACGTCAACAGATGAGCCCGTCAGTCGATACTTGCGAGTGTGAAAGCGTTATTTCGCTACTCCTATGCGGGAATGCTGCTCCGCACATTGTCGACAAGAGACGAAAGAAACAAGCGTAGTTAAGTGTGCACCGAGGGCTAGAGGTTTTGTGTGTTGAGGAAGCCTCAGCGGGTTGGCGCACGTTCGCTTTAAACCGCAACCGACCTCCCTACGTGGAAGACAAAGGACAGAGCAGAGGGCTCGTGTTGTTCCTTGTTTGCTTGAGGTGTGGTCTTGGGTTATATTAAGCTGACCTTCCCTCTGAAGGCACACGCAGTGGCATCATCCCCTTAAGGATTTTCTTGGTCGTCGAGAAGGCATTGGGGAAAAACCACAAGTGCGGCAATGCAGGGTGACATGAGCTGGGTCTCTTGTGAAATCAGAGGAGCGTCGGGCAAAATTAGTTTCGAAGAAAAACTCAGGAACATATAGTTCAAAAGTAATGGGCGGCCAAGGTGCGCAAATATTTCTGCCTCAAAACCGGGGAAGGGAATGAAGGATAAGGTCAAGAAAGCTGACAAGCAAGTACGGGGTAATTGAAAGTGTAAATATAGAGAAGCAGTGGTCAGGAAAAAGAAAGTGGGCGAGTAAAAGACGGTTACAAAGGGTGGAGACAAAATGTTCACGGACATTTAATAAGACGGCAAGCAAGAAATCGCGAGAGAAAATTTGTACGATAGCACAAAAAGCCTTTCTGTTTGAGGCCCGAGCTTGCCGCCGTAGGACAGACACATACGGGAGCAAATGTTTGCGGCAGGGTGTGCCTGCTGCAGCGAACGTTTGTAAACGACTGGGCACATCGTAATGGAATGCGAAGGTATTTACTCAGCGAGACGAGTAGGGAGCGCCTGCCTTCAAGAAGCGCTGGGATTAAAAGCGGATGGGAGCATTATGCAGTCTGCGGTCGATATAAGCAATATACGTTTAGAGTATTTGTGAGAAAAAAAAACGCTTAACCTTGCACTTGGCCGCGCAACGCTTGAAACAGCAAAGCTGGGCGATCGCAGCCCAGCATTTTCCGGAAGTGCGCGCGAACTTTCCATCTTATTACTCGTGATGATGATAATTTCTTTTCGCGCGCCTCGGACTTACGGCCGTCACTGCGCGTTGCATAGCGCAGCTTGCAACACCGACACCGCGTTCCAATGCCGACAACGCGTACCAGCAGATCCGCTCCGTGAATGCCTCTCTCTCTCTCTCTCTCTCTGCCACTTTCATTTTCTTTATCTCTCTCTCCCGAGCATAGTGCGCGAAACCGCTTCCTCACCTCACAGAGCACGGGCGTGCGAACGCGCCAGCTGTGGACGAAGACGCTCGAACGCAATCATATGGTTCGCATAAATGCAAGTTATGTAAACGTGGCTGCATAGCCTAGTGGTTACGACGCTCGCCTTGGGACCGTGGATACGCGGGTTCGAACCCTGCCTCGACAAGAAAGTGTTTTATTTCTTGAGAGTTTCCCGATACGAACCACAAATTACGGCTGGCTTAAACAGCTTCGTTGTTAAAAGAGGGAAGAAACTGATAAAACCGGAGTCCTTACATGCATAGTTAACTGTATAATATAGAGATAGACGTTTTCATGAAAATGAAGACTATAAAGTAGAAATAGGACTGATTAGCTGAAGCAGGCTACGTGATTATTTATCGCGGCCCTGTCTCAAAGGGGGTTCCATTAGAGATAGTCATCTCCGTGCGTACGTGGCCAGACGTTCGCCTAGAAACCGCGCTGTGAGTGGCCACCGGCGCACTACGTCTCTTATCGTAGATGCTTGAACCTGGGCAGAACGCTCTCGTACTTGTGCGCGTAACCGCGTCCTCTCCGATGCACCTCGACTACAGTCTCGGAGTCACTAGGATCTGCTGCCGATGTTGGTGGGCCATGCCTCTAGTGCTCGCGAGCGTGAGCCTGACGCGTCTCGAAAGCTTTCTGCGAGTGGGCGTACCCTTTGGGCTGCTAACGTTCACATGAGCTGGCTTCTCGACAGTAAGAAGTCTTGTGGGGAAAAGCCCAATTTGGCGGTCTTCTTTATTTCACGTACCATGGCCTTCAAAGTATTAGCATATGTAATCGACAGCTTTACAATGGCAAGGGTAAGTTCTATATATATATATATATATATATATATATATATATATAACTGGAAAGCTTCTCCGTAGAAGGTAGGAAGAGCAGAACACGCGATAGCTGAGCGTGACGACCTGTGCAGCTAGGTCCTTGAGTTAGGTACCATATGTAATGTACCTATTATTTTGTAATCACTGATAATTATGTCTTAGGGCGAATTCGGGGCTCCGACGCAGGTTGCGTTGCTGGCTGTTCTTTGAGGAGGAGTACGTCGCCGCACGCCGGCTTTCACCGCCGCAGGAGAACGACTGCGCAACTCCCCTTAACAGCCTCGCCGTAAGACTTAATATGAACGTAACCTCGCGTTAGTAAGGCTCGTAATTCCAGTAAGGCTGGGTAATGGCTGTCATCTGGATTCCACTCGGTGAAGTCAACATGCCGGTCACTGCGAAGGTCAGAACGTCTGGGCAGGGGTCCCGGATGTGTCGTGTGCATGCCACGGTATGTGGTATGCACGTCGGTGTCTTGTGCCGGCGCAGTGTACAGTTGGGGGTATTTCCTCGCGCTCTGTCGTTACCGGATATAACATTTCCTAACGTGCTTGACTGTCTTTGTCTGCGTTGTGATATTTTTATTGTGAACAAACTTGGGGAAGAAACCACACAAAGGCTTACTTACGTCCAGGTGTTTACTGAGCCGAGCACGATACAAATGTGGTAGTAAACGAAACCCAAATAACACACTTTGAGAGCATGAGATGCACGCGTGGTGTAACGGGTATCAAAATAACACACCACCACGTGCACATGGCTTAAAAAGAAAAAAGTAAAAGTTTGTTCAGTTAACCACAGGATGAAAAACGATATGCAAATGTCCGTAAGCATGATTTCTCACAGAGCTAACTTTCTCTAACCAAGATGGCTGCGTTCCTGTTAGTAGCGCTATGAAAACTGAGACACCCTTTCTGAAACCTTGGGCGGTGCGGTGAACGGACGGTGCCAGGAATGGGTGACCCGCATCTTCATACTTTAATAATTATTTTAGCCCGAGGTCGAAGTGAAGGCTTTCCGAAGCATTCAACGAAACGTTCGCGCGTGTCCTTCTCGATGCGATTCACCTTGGACGCGTTGTTCGTTCGCAGTGGACATCGCACCAACACACCAAGCGTTGCTTGCTTCTGCATTGACATAGTTTTCTCCGAGCTGAATTTCCGCGGAAATCGGTCGGCAGCTCTGTCCTTGAGTGCAGACAGCTAGGAATCAGACAGATTACGTGTATACAGTTAGCTTTTGTCGCGTGCCGCTCTGACAAAAGCCGTGCACTTGTTCGGACACAGCTGCTCCCGTGGTAGGCGTGGTAGTAGCACGCGGATCCTGAAGAGGCGCCAGCTGCGACCGCTGTCCACATCTCTGTCATAACATCGGCGACGCAGGTCGCGCAAAGCCCTGAATAAAAGCGGGTCGGAGCGGCGCATTGCAACGTGCGTAGTCCGCACGCCATAAATTAGGCACGCAACGGCGCACCGCGGTCACTCGAAGGGGTGGGGATTCATACGTTCCTGGGATGCAGCCGTAGTATGCTTATCGAGCACACTCTGCCTGAACTCGTAATAAACTTGAGGTGCTTATTCGGAAACCCGCCGTGGTGCATTAGCGGTTGTGGAGTTAATTGTGTGGCTAAGCACGCGGTCGTAAGATCAAATCCCGCCCACGGCGGCCGCATTTCTATGGGGGTGATAACGCAAAAACAGCCGTTTACAGTGCATTGGGTGCACGTAAAAGAGCCCCAGGTGGTCAAAATTAATCCCGAGCCCCCGGATTAATTGTTGTGACGTGGATACACGAGGTCGTGCTGGGAGACTTGTCTGTATGTATGCACCGAGCAAAGTAGGTGAACGGGATAACTTATTTTATTTCTCTGGTACATCACTTCCGCACTGACCGAGAATTAGTAATTTTTAACGACTTTAACTGTCCGTGTATCTCACAAGGTTGCGCGTCGATGAGACGAAGGCGTAATCCCAGCGCTCAGGCTTTGACAAGGACTTTATTTCCAACAATCATTGTTGGGGGCCCTCCAGGCGAAAAGCTGTGACATACAGCTTGAAGGTGTTTCAGCGTGTTGCAGCTTGTTGCAAGCGATTTCCAACTTGTTGACCTTTGTGAGAGTGCAAAGGCTACATGCCGCTACACCAAATTTCAAGGCAGCTCTCATGCAAACCTTGATAGTATTTACGTGTCATCGAGCGCCCTTTGTCAAGTGTATGGCTACACTGTGCAACCCGTGTGTCTGGTGCCCGCTTGTTTCGTTAAGAACATATTGCGAGGCGCTCGTTTAAATTTGGATTTTTGCAACTTTACTAATTAGTTGCTGTCTCACGATAATTTTATGTATCGGGTTTCTGAAATTCGGGCAGCGATATCAAGCAACAGTTCCCTATTCATATTTACAAAGTCGACACCATTTAATTGGGGCATTAAAATGGTGGTGATTGAAGGAATCATCTATATTCTGATTTGTAAAGAAGAAAACCTACAAACGAATTGTTCAAGCAGTTTCACCATTTGCATGAGCGTGAACGTTTATATCCTAGCCAGTACATAGATAACATTCACGAAGTGAAAGCCGACAGTGGACACAGGCAAATATCGAGGGGAACTTATGCGTGCGCGTACGCATAGGTATTTCCTTCTAATCACTCTCTTGGTTACGAACGTCAACGTGCTTTGTCTAAACAGGTGCTTGATATAGAGCATCGAGGCAAATGAACTAAACTTAATAATAGATGCATTGACGGATTAATATAAAAACCTAAAAACATTTTCGAAAAATGCTATGAAATGAGGAATCTTGCTTCAGTTGAAGAATTCATTTTACTTTTACCGCAGTTAAATAACGATGATTTTGAACAAATTGATTATGATAATAAGGTCAAATAAATAGCAGCAAGCATTCCTTGTTTGTCTAAAAGCAAGACCCTATGGTCTAACAGCTGAGTTTTGTCAGCGCGTTTCCTCGATGCTGTCTTTCTTTCTTGTCAATGTATAGAGATAAGCGTACACGCTATAATGTCTGCCTGCCTCACTCTATGAAGGGTGAACTGTAGTTATACCGAAGAGAAATGATGTTCAAGAACTGCATAGAATTGAACGGTATCGACCGATATCCCTCTGCAGTGTTGATTACGAAATATTTGCCAAAATATTAGCTAATTGTATACAAACTATCTTAGATAAACTGGTTGGATATCATCAGACCTGCGGTATCAGGTGAAGATCTAAACAGACAAAGGTTCATACTGCGCGATCGATACTTGAATGTGTAACAAAAGACTCAAGCTTGGTGGCCATGATACAAATTGATTTGGCTAAAGCATTTGATGCAGTACACCATCATCACTTTCACTTTCAATTGTTAGAGCATGCTAACATAGGCTCCCGACTTTTAAAAGGTATAAGCATTTGCTATGCTGAGGGTTTTTCAAGGTTGCTTGTTAATGGTTGACTCTCTCAGCCAATCTGGCTGAACCATTATGCAGGCGTATCCTACGAGAGCACAATTTTCACGGCTTCAGACTGCCATCACATCAGGTTCGTGTGCTGGCATATGACTATGACGTTGCCTATTCCTGCGTCGATAAAGAGTGGAGGTTGCCGCTGCCATTACTCAGGCGTATTGTATAGTATCGGTGGCCAGCACTAAATTTTGATAAAAGTTCAAGTTGTTGATTCCGTCAATGGTGCACGGCGCCAACTCGTTTTGCATGAATTCAATGGCAGTATACGCTGTGGTATCTGGGGGTACCTCTCTCTCATCACCAAAATAGCAACCCACACTGGCCAGCAGCGGTCAAAGAAGTACGTCGCAAAACTAGATCAGGGCAGGCGCGACATTAATTAATTCAATCCTTTTCATTCTGCTTGAGCCTGGTGACCTGAGACTTGCTGACGTTTTTGTTCAGCAACTTATTTCTCGCTTGTATTTTTATCGACAACTCGTAAACCCACTTATGCGTGAAATGCGACTTCGTTTACTTATGTACCTTCCAAACATTGCATTGTTATCGACTCTCAATGAGCGGCCAGTAGAACGTTTTTTTTTTCAAGGAAATAGCTTAAACGGTCTATTTTTTTAAGGTGCGACTTAGCCTAAAATTTATTTTCATGGCTTCCCACAAAATAATATCTAATACATTGGTGGGAGTGCTCTTTCCGGTATCCCTCTATCGTTCACATTGTGTTCAATGTTTGTATCAGGATGTTCTGAAGCAAATTCGATGGATGCGCATCCTGTTGGAACGAAAACGTTCTTTAAGCTACAATCACAAACACTTCCAGTGAAAGTGTGGTTACAAGCAACGAAGTGCTTTGTTTCGTGTTCGACAAATTGCCGCCTGTGTCTTTGGCCAGAAATAATTGATCACTTTTTTGTAGATTGTCGGGACGCTCTGATTAGGTCACAACCTCACGTATTTGTAACAACCACTCTTGTGCCAACACCAACTAGTGGTAGATACACCAACTAAATGGCAGGTATACATAGGTGGGCTGTGGCACATCCACAATGGCTGATCGACCAAGAAGCGCGTCTGCGTGTTCATTGTGATGATGATGTTCTCGATGCAATGGCACCTGCCCACAACAGGGGATTGGCCGAGAAATGGCAGGTATACATAGGCGGGTTGTGGCACATAACCACAACGGGGGATCGACCAAGAAGCGTGTCCGCGTGTTCATTGTGATGATGATGATCTCCATACAATGGCACCTGCCCGCAACAGGGGATTGCCCAAGAAATGGTAGGTATACATAGGCGGGTTGTGGCACATACCCACAACGGCTGATCGACCAAGAAGCGTGTCCGCGTGTTCATTCTGATGATGATGTTCTCGATGCAATGGCACCTGCCCACAACAGGGGATTGGCCGAGAAATGGCAGGTATACATAGGCGGGTTGTGGCACATAACCACAACGGGGGATCGACCAAGAAGCGTGTCCGCGTGTTCATTGTGATGATGATGATCTCCATACAATGGCACCTGCCCGCAACAGGGGATTGCTCAAGAAATGGTAGGTATACATAGGCGGATTGTGGCACATACCCACAATGGCTGATCGACCAATAAGCGTGTCCGCGTGTTCATTATGATGATGATGATTTTCATGCAATGGCACGTGCCAACAACAGGGAATTGGGCAAGAAATGGCAGGTATACATAGGTGGGTCGTGGCACATCCACAATGGCTGATCGACCAAGAAGCGTGTCCGCGTGTTCATTCTGATGATGATGTTCTCGATGCAATGGCACCTGCCCACAACAGGGGATTGGCCGAGAAATGGCAGGTATACATAGGCGGGTTGTGGCACATAACCACAACGGGGGATCGACCAAGAAGCGTGTCCGCGTGTTCATTGTGATGATGATGATCTCCATACAATGGCACCTGCCCGCAACAGGGGATTGCCCAAGAAATGGCAGGTATACATAGGCGGGTTGTGGCACATACCCACAATGGCTGATCGACCAAGAAGCGTGTCTGCGTGTTCATTACGATGATGATAATTTTCATGCAATGGCACCTGCGCACAACAGGGGATTGGCCAAGAAATGGCAGGTATACATAGGTGGGTTGTGGCACATCCACAATGGCTGATCGACCAAGAAGCGTGTCCGCGTGTTCATTGTGATGATGATGATCTCCATGCAATGGCACCTGCCCGCAACAGGGGATTGTGGCACATACCCACAACGGCTGATCGACCAAGAAGCGTGTCCGCGTGTTCATTGTGATGATGATGTTCTCGATGCAATGGCACCTGCCCACAACAGGGGATTGGCCAAGAAATGGCAGGCATAGATAGGCGGGTTGTGGCACATACCCACAATGGCTGATCGAACAAGAAGCGTGTCCGCGTGTTCATTATGATGATGATGATCTCCATGCAATGGAACCTGCCCACAACAGGGGATTGGCCAAGAAATCGCAGGTATACATATGTGGGTTGTGGTACATAACCACAACAGGGGATCGGCCAAGAAGCGGCCGGTATATTTAGAATAAGTAAGATTAGATGAAGAAATACAAGGCAATGTAAGATTTGTAACAATGCGTACCCACCAGTGCCCGGGAGTACATGCGTGCACCGGTTTCCTTTACGCCAAAGATGAAAGAATGTAATGGGCATCTTTGTAGCATTGTATTAACCGCTTAACCAAAGTTTCGCTTCACGTAGATTCCAATATGTGCTTATGATTTGCCTAAAGTTTTGTTTTAATTTTTCTTGTTTCTCTTACTGTAGAAAAAATTAGTAGTGTCCAGGAAAAGTGAGTCCTCATAGCATGCTAACAGAGATACGGAGCTAGATGAGGTTCGGCCTCGAGAAAGTCGATAAACTGGACACGGTATTTGCAAAATTGGCAAAGTCGATGGTTGTTTGACATTCGTGTAACTGAAGGGAGGCGTGCCATCGCGGACGCATAAGAAGAAACGAAAAGGGCGACATGAATGCCACAGCGGTGATCGATTGCTTGAAATTCGACGCCTGTGGCCAAGCGGAGCGCGGCCTTTGAGTGTAGCAGCTATTATCACACTGAAATCGACGATAGCGTTTCACGGTCTTAGATGTCACTCAACGAAACGTCGTCGTCATCGTCGCCGTGGCCAACGTGACGCCGCCACCGCCTTCGTCATCATTGCCATAGCGTGGTCGTTTTTGTGCCGTTGACTGCTTTGCGCAGTACACGAGTTGGGCATTGTGGGTATGATGATGATGACTCATTATTTAACGGCACAAACCCACCGCCATTAGACATGGTGTGGATTTGTGCCAAAATGTCGAACAACGACAACACCGTTGTCGCTCTCGTCCGCCTATGCAAATGAGCGAGAGGAGTACAGAGTCATTGTTCTCACGCCTTGATGTCTTCGTTGTGACGTTCTGTTTTCGGAGCGCAGGAGCCTACTCGTCCGGGACCCCGGCAACGTCACAGTGTGGGTGGCACTGTGTCACCATGCCCTCGTGGTGCTACTTGCCAGTGATCCCGCGAGAATGTATCTGCCATTTAATGCCGTATACTTTGAGCTGCAGCTCACAATAGACACACTACGGCCGCAGATTTTTTTTTTAATTCGTGGTAGCTTACACTAATGGCGCAAGGCTAAAGACACAGCTGAGCTGATCGGTTTCTAGCTGGCCCGGGCTATACGGAGTGATGCTGTGTTATACGAAGTAATGCCAAGTGATGCTAAGTTATACGAAGTGTATAAGCATTTCCTCGTGGTCCGTGGCATCGAGGAACGCCTCGCGAGTCACTTGCAGTCCGAGCACACGTAGGGGAAGTGGGGTTACAGCTATGCACAGTGTACGGGCGGCGCGCAGCAGGCGACACACCGGGATGACGTCACGGCGCATCTGGCAGCTGGCGGGAGCTCGGCCGAGCCGCCTCCAGAGGCGCCTGCTGCAGTCACAGACACCGCGAGCGTTCGGCGCTAATACGGGAAGACGGAGAAGCGCGGATGGCGTCGGCAGCACCTCTGCGCGTTGCCTCGTTGGTGCTGCTGCAATTTTTTTTTCTCTCTCTCGCTCTCATTTTTTTCTTTCTCTCTCCCGAGCTTAGCGCGCGACGCTCCGCGAGGTGGTTGCTAGGCAACGCAGTAGCAGGCGGCACACATTAGGGCCGGCTTAAACAGCTTCGCTGTTAAAAAAATAAGGTGCGTGACTTGCAGCTATGTCTAGCAGCGACAGTACATTTTGATGAGCCGCACGCGCCATGTCATCAGCAGCCATGAGGATATAGATGCCATAGCGTAAGCCTTCTCAAAGTTGTAACTTCACGTTATATAAGAGGTCCAGGCAAGCGACTCAGTATACTGATTAAAACCAGTCGTTCTGTTGAAACAATTAATTGTGAAAAGAGCTTGCAGGACATAGGAAAAGAACGGACTGAAAAGGCCGAAGAATACTTAGGACATCATCTTTTACGTTGTGAAAAAAAATTATGCTTATACCGTAACAGGTTATTTAACAAAATTACAGGCTTTGGATAGGAGGCTGCTATCATTAGAAAAGGTCTTGAGCTCATGGTCACCAGAAAAAATGGTAACAAATTTCTGTACGTGCAATTGTTCATCTTTAGGAGGAGTCAGTAATATAAAAACGTTACTAAATCCGGTTATTATACTTCTTTCTTATTATTATTGTCGTTCTTGAATTTCTTGTTCTTCTGAACTCGGACATTAGACTTTTTCACGTGTTTCCCCGTGTGTTCGTATTGATGTGTCTCTTGCGTCCGTGTTCGCGAGTGTGTTGAGCTTGGAATGCAGCACTCGAGAGGGATCTCTTCGCACCTGTCCAATAACAGTTACATTTTGTGAACTTCTAGGTACATTTATTTTCACCTAAACTTTAGGAATTGTCACTATTTTCTATTTTGCTAATCGTTGCTTCTATTATGATCACAGTTTTTAGCATAACTATGTCGGGGAACATGTAGCTGGCGCCCCCTTTAGGCACCCACATATCTTTAAGTTGAGCTGAAATAAAGCTATACGCTACACGCGGGCACCATGCACAGTGACCGTGAAGTGTGTGGTTATTGTATTATTCGGTAATCTTGTCCTGCAGCCGAATGAATGTCAAACCAAAAGCCAGTATTACCGTAGCTTCTTTAGATTGCTGTAGCATTCTGATAAGGGGCTTCTAACGGTGGGTACTGTAGTAAATGGTGCAAAAAAAGAAAGAAGAAAACACGGGACAGTGAAAGGGATCGGCACTTGTATACTATTGCGTATCAGCACCATCAGGTTTCGTGTTAAAATTACTGGAGGGAAAGCTGGTGATGCGTCCGTTCAACCATCGTGAAAACGATAGATGTACAGTGCCGTCCACTGCTGTGTAGAGCGCGCGAGCAACCCTGGGTCCGAGACTGTGTGCTATCTATCTATCTATCTATCTATCTATCTATCTATCTATCTATCTATCTATCTATCTATCTATCTATCTATCTATCTATCTATCTATCTATCTATCTATCTATCTATCTATCTATCTATCTATCTATCTATCTATCTATCTATCTATCTATCTATCTATCTATCTATCTATCTATCTATCTATCTATCTATCTATCTATCTATCTATCTATCTATCTATAATGTACGCTGACCCAGTGGTCCAAGTTGTCTGTGCGCTTGGCCCCCTAGGTGATCGTGCTCGTGATCGTGGTGGCGTCGTGGTCGATTCATCATCGTTATTGCAACTTCGTGATCTGACTATCGTCATTTCGTCGTCGTCATACGGCCTTCGTCGATCCATCGACGCCATTCCTTGTTCGTCGTTCTATCGTAATCACGCTGTCGTCATTCAGTCGAGATTATGCCGCCGTTGTCATGCCAAGATTGGCATTGCGTCGTCGTCAGACAGTCGCTATGATGCATCTTTTGTCATACCGTCGTTGTCATGTCGTCGTGTTCGTGCCATCCTCTTCATTCCAGCTTCGTCATCTGGTTGTCGTTATACCGTCGTTGTTCCACCATTATCGTCATAGAATCGTGGTCATTTCGTTGTCTTCATGGCGTAGTTGTCGCGCTGTCGTTTTTCTACCATCGTAGTCATTTAAGAACCGACATCTCATTGTTGTCATGCCGTCGTCAGGATACCACCTTTGCCTGGCGCTCTTTGGCCATATCTGGCCCTTGCGCCATTAAACACCATACATCATCATCATCATCAGGATACCACCTTTGTTATTCCATGACGTCATTCCTTCTTATAGGGAAACAAAGAGAAATGAAAGTTTATTCATTCATTCATTTTTATAGTCATTTAGTCGCTGTCACTGCGTTGACGTCATACGGTTTTCATCATGCTGCCATGCTCATAGGCGACTTTGCGAAGTGTGTGCCGTAGCAAAGTGGAGCTGTATCGGAGTGTGTGGCATATAGCTGACTGAACGAAAGTTTCTAAATGACCGCTAAGCACGGTAAACAAACTTGACTTCAAGAACGCGGTGTGGCGCTCCATTGCTCGAATGCTAATCGCATTACTGTCGATAGTCTTCGTGAGATGAGTTCTGCCGTAATTTTTTGTGCTCGTAACACATGCATGTGGCTAGAACAGCCGATTTTCTCTCGCTGTGCCGTGCCTTCAGTGATTGTAAAAAAGTCGCAGTTTCGCCCGAAAGGTGAAGCTTCGATTGCGATAGCAAATTAGTAGACAGCTATACGAAGTGAGGATAGTAGTTTTATCGGCCGTATAAAGTTGTAAATATTCGCTTACTAATTAAATAAACAAGCACGGTGTCACGCGCGCACATGTAAACATGAACACATCTCGCTCGATGACCGCGGGAGCTCGTCAAAACGCAGAAGTGAGAAAGCGCGCCAGCGGCAGCGAGCAAATTGACCTTCGCGCTGGCCCTCGCTTCAACGCGAACTAAACGTCGAAAGCGCAGAGCATACGAAGCTACCGGTACTCGGCGAATGCACTTTGGCCCATCGCAGCTCTCTTTGAAGATGACCCCCCCCCCCCCCCCCCCGGACGCACACTTCGGCCGCGTCGCAGATCGCTTTCAAGATAGCTCCGTCAGCAGCAGCCGCTGAAGCAGAGCGCACCCCCTTCCTCCCGTCTCGGTCGCCTCCTCCCCGTGCCTCGCGCGTGAACGAAGACCGTGCGCTGCCGACCGCCTTTCTCTATCGCGTGCGCGAGATTAAGCTGTGGTTGCCGCCTCACCCTCGCACGCTTTCACTCGCACACACAACGCACGGCGCGCCGCGACGATTTTATCGCTGTTGGACTTTATTCGGAACATCACGGCGACGGCAAAAATGCGCTTGGAGTGTCCATATATTTGCTATCGCAATAATAAAGCACTGAACAAGTGCAGCTGTGTAAGAGCTTCGTGTCACACTGCGGAAGAATGATAAACACGAAATAAAGGGGTTGCGAGCGTGTGAATCCGTTGCTGTTTTCTCGCCAAGATGCTTCCTTTGTTCACTCCGATCGCTACAGTATGTGGAATCTAAATCGAGTGTTCGAATCGGCATAACATCAGGAACGCGCACGCTTCGCCTTTGTGTTCCGAGCTCTCGCGTGTGCAGTCATACGCGTATATATTATGACGCTTGTCCAAGTGTCTCCTTTGAGTGTAGCGTGCCGTGACGCGCAGTCGTTTGCTCTCCGTGGGCCTCGCAGAAGCAGGGTGAAACTATAGATTGCTAGGTAAGCCGAAAAAAAGGGAAAGAATTCGTAGCGCGGGCGCGCGCTCTATTTTGCATGCATAGACAGGCGCAAGAATAGAAAAGTCTTTGTGGAAGTTGGGGCACGCTGAGCAGCTGTGCGTGTTCAGGGCGCCTCTTTTGAAACGCGCCGGTGGTGCAAACTCCCGCCTTCCTTTCCGCCACTACTTAATCCCCGCGCCAGTTCGCACGTTTGCTCAGCGCCGAGAGGAACGCCCCCTGCTAGATCGAACTGGCCGCAACGTGAAGCCGTAACTGCACTGCGTCTGTATATCTGCGGTGGAGAATTGCAGAATTGCGGCTGGAGGATTAGCGGCGTACGAAGGTAGGGAGAACGTCAAAATTAAAATGGCATTACTTTATTAGGGCATTATGATACTTCAAGATTGGGATGACTTGCCTGCGCGAGCGACGAATCTTGACGGTATGCAAAATTAGGCGCAGCGGAAATGACAAAATATAAAAGGCTAGCTTGGTGGTGGCTTTAGTTGAGACTCCGTATCAAACGGCGCTCATAAACGCAATTAATTATAGAACAATTAATTGCATTTGTTTTCTTCTGCGACTTGGAATGTCAGTGATCGTTGAAAAGGGGACTTCATGCTCGTGTCAATCGTAAACTGATGGAACACGGTGACGCTCACTTGGTCAGGACTGCATGGATAGTTGTCGTCTTATTCAGAAAATCCCGCTCTGATAGTCTGCATAAGGCAAGTGTGTCTTGTTATCATCATGATGATCAGCATTATCATTCTGTTTTATGTCCACTGCTGGACAAAGGGCTCTCCCATCGATCATGTGGGAAGTAGTAGTCGTTGCGTTTCTGAATTCCGAGTGACATGAAATGCTGCTGGAATTCGGCTAAGAGGTTCTCGACAAGTTCCTGAGATTTCTTCACCCGTAGGGACGTCTATATTCGAATTGAAGAGAGTCAGATGCTGCAATTTATTGACAAATACGCCATTCCCATTTCAGTTCTAAATATGATTCGGATAGAAAACCAGAGAAAACCTTGCGGCTTTCAGAATGGGCGAAAAGTGGTTGTGCCTGCATGATGATACCTAGCCACGAGCCGGGTTATAGCGTAATGCAAAGAAATCGGCCCGCCGAGCCTTGATCACTTTGCTACGACCTACTTAAAACATGTCGATGTGTCGTAGCATGATATTTCGGTAGGCCTAGTAGAAAGCCTCGAACGACGTCGTTGGCGCCAATCCCAGCAACCTTGACTCTAGCGCGTACTCTCGGAGTCCCGATGCCCCGCAGTATGAGAAAATATTTGGTGAATGTTTGAAAAGTAAGGCAAGTGCACTAAACAAAAGCATCCTTTCGTAGGCGCTATATGCCGTCCGGGATCATTAAATCGATATACTTATTGGGAAAGCGCATGTTGGATTTTATTGTCGGCACTGTGCAAATAATGTGGTATTAGCGCTGGTAGCTTGGCGAATACGTTCGGTGCACATGGGCGCTTTGCTTGTCTACTCCAAGCAAGCGATTCTTGGCTCCTACATCTTTTTTTTCTTCTTATTTTTTGATGTGGTGACACCGCCAACAGTTCATGTCGTGTGCTGTGTATTTAGTGACAAAACTGGTGTTATTATTATCATATTGACATGTGTGTTTGTTTATCTTTTTTTCGGTGACCGCTTTTCACCGGCTAACAATGCTAAAAGTTGTCGCTCGGCGCAAGGCGCGCCTGCATGTATGAGTACATTCTCGATTCTCGTAGCCGATTCTATCTGTTTGTGTTATCGCTGAACATTTTGTAATCAAATTGCATGCGTCACGCGAATAGTGTTGTACAATATAGAACTTGTGCGAGCACCTGCGATTACCCTGAAACGTTCGATGAGTCAAAAATAAACAGCCGAATCGTCTGACCCGCAGATCAGATTTCGGCGATCGACGATTGTGCTCGATGCAATCGTTGAGTTTGATTATTACTTGTTTTTCCGGGGCGCAAGTTCTCCCAATAAAGAGATACTTTTTGTGATCACTCACAGTCTTGCTACTGTCTGGTACTTCACCGTCATGACAACGTGACAAATATGCGCGCGCTCTGATTACAGCGCCAGCACGCCACAGAAACCTATAAAATGAGCCGCAGGCCGCTAAAAATGTGACTACAGGACGTGTGTCGCGCAGCCCTCGTCCAGTTGAGAGCATCGATTGTGTTTGACAGTGTCATAGGCAATATGACACGACGACGTGGTAATCAAAACGGCATCGTGCTACGCTTATCAGGTATACACTAGCAGCTCCGTACACACAATTTTCACCACGGATGGAAATGTACAGCCATACATGTTATGAAGGCTTCCAGACTTCCCGCAAAGCCACGGGTGCCCGTATTTGCTGCTGCCACGTGTTGTGTGATGTAACTCTGGACGAACATCGCAGCGGTAAACTAATTATGCGCAGAGACGCGTGTTGACTGAACTACTCCCGCATGCACGGCTGACATGCTGCGAGAAAAAAAATCGGAGCATCTTTGATAAGTTTTGTAACCTCGACAGGCAAGCGGTTGCTGCACTCACAAAATACTTTAACGAATGCTTAGAGACGGGAACCCTCCCCAAGCAATGGCGAGACGCCAGGGTAATCTTTATTCCGAAACCAGGCAAGCCCATTAACCCTGATAACTTACGCCCCATCTCCCTTACGTCATGCCTAGGCAAATTGCTAGAACACGTCATTCTCTACCGACTAACGGCGTACGTGGAGGAGGCAGGGACCTTTCCAACCGAAATGATTGGCTTTCGTAAGCACTTATCTACCAGGATATCATGCTCCAACTTCAGAAGGATATAATTAGGCAGAGTCCAGGTCTCGACACCAAAGCTGTGCTCGCACTTGACCTTCGTGGGGCCTTCAATAACGTTAGCCATGCAACCATATTGAGGGAGCTTAATGGACTAGACATTGGGGAGCGTACTTATAAGTACATCTCCCACTTTCTCAAAGATAGAACAGCCACGATTCACATGGGTACAGAACACTCTTCGGAATTCAACCTATGGGCAGCTTTGGAACGCCCCAAGGTTCAGTGCTATCCCCCTTCGTCTTTAACGTCGCGATGCTAAACATCGCGCGCGAACTTCAGGCAATCCCAGAGATATCCTTTGCCCTCTATGCGGACGACATCACCATATGAACCAGGGGCGGCGGTTCGGACGCGAAGCTGCAGGAACTCTTGCAGAAAGCCACGGACCGGGTCAACGAATGCGCGCGGCAGCTCAACCTGACGTGCGCTCCACCCAAATCAGAGCTCCTGCTTCTCCCCTTACACAAACGAGCCGAAAAACATATGACTCCAATTCATATCACCCTAGATGGCACTCCCATTCTTATCGTTGATAACATTCGGATCTTAGGCCTCACCATACAGAAAAATAGGCGAAACGCAACTGTAATTCAGAGGCTTAGGCAATTAGACTAATTGGCAGAGTATCAAACAAGAGAGGGGGCCTGCGAGAACTACTCCAACTCGTTCAAGCTTTCGTAATCCCTCACATAACAGTGCCCTACCTCACTCTCACTAAAAGGGATGAGGAGGAAATCAATACACTTATCCGCAAGGTTCACAAATTTGCCCTAGGGTTACCCATGAGAACATCTACGGAATGATTTCTTGCCACTGTGGCACAAAACACAGTCTCAGAGTTAATTGAAGCCCACCTCAATGCACAGTATTACAGACTCGCAAAATCTACTACCGGAAGATGCATACTTGACAGCCTTGATATTAACCCTCCCTTCCATTCTACACGCAAAATTCCTCTGCGGAGTGAGCTCCGAGCCAAATTGTATGTACCACCGCTTCCCCGGAACATGCACCCACATTATTACCACATGCGGAGAGTGGCTCGTGTGCGAGCGTTGCACCGCCAGTACGATAAACTACCCGGCACACTATACGTAGACGCCGCAGAATACCCCTCAAACCCCCATAAATTAATTCGCTATCACGGCAGTAACTCCACAAGCCCAGCTCGTGGCTGCGGCCTCTATATGCACCCCCCTTCTAAGAGTAGGCAGAAGAGGCAGCCATAGCGCTGGCTCTCACTATCCCCTCAGCCGCCACGGTCATCAGCGATTCTAAATCAGCCGTGTACGACTATGGAGTCGGGTGTATCGGCAGACTGGCTGCAATCATCGCACGCAAATCAGTAGTTCAATCAGAAGTTACACTCGTTTGGGCTCCTGCACACGAGGGCCTGCCAGGCAACGAAGCCGCCCATGCCTGTGCCCGAGGTTTCACGAACCGGACACAGACAACACAAGGGGAGGCTGAGGTCGGCGCCTCGCGTGATAGAGGCCGGCGCCGCGCGCGCTGCCTGGTTAATGTCATGAATATTTTGTCTATGAACTTGTTGATGCTAGATACTGGCAAGTTCACCAGAATGGAAAGGGAACGGTAAGAAGCACATTAAAAAAAGGCATGACATATGCTCAAGTTTGTGTAAGCACAAAACAATGAATGTACTGGGCCGGTATTTTGTAGCGATGCCTTTCCGATGCTAATGCCTTTTCGCGCTTGTCAGTGGTCAGAGCGACGGTCCGCTTACGTTATCAACGGGATCAGCCGGCCGTGAGCTGTGGATGATAAGACTAGTACAGAATATAGGCGTAAGGCATCGCCACAAAATACCGGCCCTGGCCTAACAAAAAGAAGCAGCGGGAAATTCTTCGCTGAGAAGACCCATAAACATACAGTACGACGCAACTTGAGAAATCATCATCATCATCAGCCTATATTTTATGTCCACTGCAGGACGAAGGCCTCTCCCTGCGATCTCCAATTACCCCTGTCTTGCGCTAGCGTATTCCAACTTGCGCCTGCAAATTTCCTAACTTCATCATCCCATCTGGTTTTCTGCCGACCTCGACTGCGCTTCCCTTCTCTTGGTATCCATTCTGTAACCCTAATGGTCCACCGGTTATCCATCCTACGCATTACATGGCCTGCCCAGCTCCATTTCTTCCGCTTAATGTCAACTAGAATATCGGCTATCCCCGTTTGTTCTCTGATCCACACCGCTCTCTTCCTGTCTCTTAACGTTAGTCCTAAGATTTTTCGTTCCATCGCTCTTTGTGCGGTCCTTAACTTGTTCTCGAGCTTCTTTGTTAACCTCCAAGTTTCTGCCCCATATGTTAGCACCGGTAGAATGCAATGATTGTACACTTTTCTTTTCAACGACAGTGGTAAGCTCCCAGTCAGGATTTGGTAATGCCTGCCGTATGCACTCCAACCCAATTTTATTCTTCTGTAAATTTCTTTCTCGTGATCAGGGTCCCCTGTGAGTAATTGACCTAGATAAACGTACTCCTTTACAGATTCTAGAGGCTGACTGGCTATCCTGAATTCTTTTTCTCTTGCCAGGCTATTGAACATTATCTTTGTCTTCTGCATATTCATCTTCAACCCAATTCTTACACTTTCTCGATTAAGGTCCTCAATCATTTGTTGTAATTCGTCTCCGTTGTTGCTGAATAGGACAATGTCATCTGCAAACCGAAGGTTGCTGAGATATTCGCCGTTGATCCTCACTCCTAAGCCTTCCCAGTCTAACAGCTTGAATACTTCTTCTAAGCATGCAGTGAATAGCATTGGAGAGATTGTGTCTCCTTGCCTGACCCCTTTCTTGATAGGTATCTTTCTACTTTTCTTGTGGAGAACCAAGGTAGCTGTGGAATCCTTGTAGATGTTTGCTAAGATATTCACGTATGCCTCCTGTACTCCTTGATTACGCAATGCCTCTATGACTGCTGGTATCTCTACTGAATCAAATGCCTTTTCATAATCTATGAAAGCCATGTAGAGAGGTTGATTGTACTCCGCAGATTTCTCGATTACCTGATTTATGACATGGATATGATCCATCGTAGAATATCCCTTCCTGAAGCCAGCCTGTTCTCTTGGTTGGCTGAAGTCAAGTGTTGCCCTGATTCTATTGGAAATTATCTTGGTGAATATTTTATACAATACTGAAAGCAAGCTAATGGGTCTATAATTCTTCAGTTCTTTAACGTCTCCCTTCTTATGGATTAGTATAATGTTGGCGTTCTTCCAGCTCTCTGGTACACATGAAGTTGTGAGGCATTGCGAAACTTGAGAAATAACGATATTTAAACGTCCAAGAATTTAGAAGAAAAGAAAAGAAAATATTGAATCGTCGCGATGGCGCATCACGAGTCGCCGTATAGTGTCGAAGTCCTTAGTTATAAAGAAATTATTTTTGAACAACTCCGATAGCGTCCACGCAACAGTGGTTGATTGTGTACTGTCAACTGTTCATATGCTGCGGCCTAAAGCTCACGGCACGGTGCGAAAACTCGCTCGCAGCGAAAGCGAAACATTGTGCGCGGACATGCATGCAGACGCGCAGTCGGTCGCGGCGAACTCGTGCGGTCGCTGCATTGAGCCTTCATTCTGTTATGCACCATTTGGTTATAGAGACAGCACACTATAAGAACATATTTCACATAGTCTGATCTCAGTGATTGCCAACCTTTCACGCAAGAAGCTGGTTCGGGGGTCTCCATCGCGTCGACCGCGCGCAATGGGCGTTCACGGTACGTACTCGGTAAAGAGATAGCGCCTGTAAACTATTCTGCGCTTTCTGTTTGCCAGAGATTAATATTTTGACAGTAAGAAACTTCCCTCGTTTGGAGACCACTTAAAGAAATGGCCAGGAGGGCTCCCGTGTGGTGTTTTTATTGAGCGCCGACATTCAAACCTATGAGGAGCGCACAGCGTTATTCGTCATATGATACTACGCAAGCCAGGCGCTTCCGACAGATGGCGACTCCGTAAGTCCTCGCCCCCAATATAATCACCCCGAAGTTTATCACTCACTGCAGCTCATTTCGCATTCTGAGGTGACATTCTCAACGCAAGGACGTGCCTTATACATAGGGCTCGTTGTTTCTACAGTTGACCAGGCGAGAGTGGCAGCACAACTGTTATATAGCCTCGCCATGGGGCTCTATTATCTAAGCCTCGCCATAGGGCTCTATCGTCATTATCCACTGTGCAGCTGGATAATGACGGCTGCACGACCACCAATTTTCGCCATGTTGGCTCTACGATTGGCTTAACTGTTAAGGTCGTCAGGTTTTTCAGACTTTCTATCGGGAAATGGAAAACTGCAATACGCTTTTGAGTTCTTTACTGGAAACGATGCGAAAAATAACGAGACAAGAAAGAAAGACTGAACAGCGCCTGTCCAGTCTTTCTTTCTTGTCTCGTTATTTTTCGCGCCGTTTCCCGTAATGAAGTCATACCAACCAGATGAGGTTCAGATTCTTTGTTGACGCTCGACAAGAGACAAATACGCGACATGAAGCGGCACGCTTTATTGAAATAGAACTTTCTTTTTCTCTGGTGTTCAACTGATACATTTGATTTGATTTGATTTGTTTATTTGTTTACACCAGGATGATGTGGGATGGCCCAGGAAAAAAGCAACAAATTCGCTTGAGGAAAACCGGAGCCCCCTTGTACATGGCATACAGCAAGTACAAACGCTCAAATATTTGTAGACAACAACAACAACAAAAAAAACAAAAAAAAAAAACAAATGGGTACTGAACTATCATAAGCATACAAAAGAAGTTGTACAAAAAATTCATTCTTACAGCACTGATCCTACAGACTTCATCAATAGGTCACTGCATATACCATATCAAATAACCTTTAAGATATAAACACACATATATATATGCACACATACACACAACCATGCACGCATATGTACGCACATATATACACACCTATATATATATATATATATATATATATATTACATAGACATACCTATATACTTATATACTGGGCACTGAAGTTCGAAAATCGCAGAAATAAAATATGGCGTTTAATATCTGGTATAGCGCAATTTTCCACAACATTATCGGCTCTTAGTGTGTTCAGAAGTCGTGGCAAAATATAGCGGATCATTTGTCTACCAATTTCCGTCCTACAAAATGGTATACACAAAAATTCTTGGTTTCTTAAAGTGTAACTGCCTATGTTAGCTTTCAGGTTAGCAAGATCTATTAAGGTGTGCCGTTTCTGATGCAGAGATTTTTTGTACTTGACAACTAAGTTCCAATAGTACAGTTTAAACGCTGGTATGATGTTAAAGTGTATAAACAGTTTTTCTGTATGAGCATGATAATCTACATTTGCAATGTGACGAATTGCTTTTTTCTGTAACAGATGTATCTTGCGAATGTTCCTATCTGTAGAGTTGCCCCAAACCAAAAAACAATAATTTATATAAGACAAAAAGAGTGTGTTATAAATAATTAGCTTGATTGGTTCAGGCAGAGTGTAACGAAATCTGGCAAATGCGCCGACACATCTCGTTACTTGTGACTGAACATAATCAAAGTGAGAATCCCAGATCATGTTTTTGTGAAAAATAACACCAAGAATTTTTATAGTGTCAACAAACTCGACAGCCGAACAACCAAGGTACAGGTTCAAATTTGTTGCGACTTGATTTTGACGGGTATGGAAGAGAACAGCTTTTGTTTTCGCTGAATTTATCGTTATTGAATTTGACTCGCTCCATGTGTGTAATTTTTGCAGTGTTTCATTAACTCCAGGCATCAAACTCTTTAGGTCTGTGCTCGTAAAGAAGAGACTAGTGTCATCGGCATAGATCACGTAAGTGGGCATGTCGCTGATTGAGGTAATATCATTGATATATAAAATGAATAAAAGTGCCCCCAAAATACTACCTTGTGGAGCTTCTGTGGTTATTTTAACAAGGGAAGACACCGCTTTACCTGTGGTTACACACTGGAAATGGTCTTCTAAGTAGGACCTAAAGGGATGCAGAGAGGTACCGCGAATGCCATATAGTTCAAGCTTTTTTAGAAGTGTTTTGTGATTTATTCGATCAAAAGCCTTTGAGAGGTCAATGTATATGCCAAGACACACTTTGCCAAGCTCAAGGGCATTAATAATAGTTTCTTTTTGCGTCAGAAGAGCGGTTTCAGTAGACTTGCCTTGAATAAAACCGTGTTGTGACGGGCTGATCAACTTAAATGACGCACAGAAGCTAATTAATCTTCTGTGCATATTTTTTTCCAGAGCTTTCGAGAAGATAGGCAAAGCGGAAATTGGTCGGTAGTTAGACAATTCATTCTTATTGCCCTTTTTATGTAAAACAGTGACTTTAAAAATCTGCATAAGCTTGGGGAAACACCCCGTTGATAACACAAGGTTATATATATGTGCAAGCAGAGGAGCTATTATGTTAAGCACATACTTTACTGGTCCAATTTGTAAGTTATCAACGTCACGTGCCCTGCTATTTTTCAGTGAGGTGTAAATGTCCCGTATTTCAATTTCATCTGTTGGCCTTAAATATATACTGTGGCTGTTTCTGTTAATGTTGTACGCTGCGCAGCAGTCGCTTTGGCCAGTGCTAACGGCATCCTTAAAAAGTTATTAAACTTTTCAGCAAGCTCTAAACCTTGTATACGATGACCGTTAATTATGATATCATCAACAGCCGTCGGTGATTTCGTACGGTTTAGTAAACATTTCCTGCTTAGCATTCCTGTCGCAATAGGGCGTGTAAATACCTACTTTCCTCGCTCCGGAGAAAAGACGTTAACTTATTGCGGTACTGCTTAAAATTTTCTAGGTCCGTGATTGACTTTGTCTTAAGAAATTTTTTGAATAATTTTGTTTTTCGCTTTATTCTTTTCCGACATTCACGAGTTATCCATGGCTTACGGCCTTTGCCACGTTTTCTTATCCAGGAAATTTCGGTGAAGCACTCGTGATAAATACGTTTTAATGTGCAGATAAATGCCTCATAAGCCTTATCGACTGTTTCGGCCCGCGTTACTTCGTCCAATGTTTCAATTATAAGTCGTAAAAAAAGACATCCAGGGTGGGCGACGTGATATTCTGAATTGTTACTATCGAATCTGGTTCTGGGTGAGTTGGTGTGTCTGTTCCTTGAACGAGTAAATAAATGGGAAAGTGGTCATTGATACCGGAATGCAACACTCCCGATAAAGCACCGTCAGTATTTAGATTCGTAATAAAGACATCAATGAGCGATTCTGTACGGGCAGTAACACGCGTAGCGGAATTTGTTAAAACGGCATGACCATTTGATTCCACAGTACACAAAAGCGTTGCCTGATCAGCAGAACGTTTTAATAAGTCGATGTTAATATCACCTCCGATGATCACCTTGTATTTGTTTTCATTTGTAAAATTCAACAGCTTATCAACATAGTCAATAAAGACAGCTATATGACCATCAGGTGGGCGATACATTACGCAGTAAACGTGACTGTTCGGCAATAAGCATAGGCACTCGAAATCTTTAGTCATGACAGAAAACTCAGGAAGAATCTGGCATTTCTGTTCATGTTTCGCCAAAATGACCAGGCCACCACCCTGCCTACTCGCTCTGTTTAGGAAGAAACTATGGTAGCCATCAAGCTGATATATCTCAGTACTTGACCTATACCATGTCTCAGTAAGCATGATTAAATCAAATTTAAAGGCAAATGAATCAAAAAGCACTGACAACTCATCTTCTTTGTGACTGGCTGAACGAATGTTTAGATGGAAGCAAGTTAAAATGATATTTTGGTTGCTATTATATAAGTTATTTACATGAGGCGGTGAGACAGCCATTTCCGCACCGAAGGAACCATGAACTTGCAAGCGGCAATAATCACTCTATCTTATCGACGTCCTGCGCAGTACGGATGCGCACTATGGATGAAGACTCATCCTTTCGAGCTAGAACCTTTCCGCCGCTCGTCCAGACGAAACGCCAGTTCTGGGCTTTCTTTTTCGCAACTGCCGTGCCCAGCAGTTGCTTCATGGCTGGGCTTAGATGCTCATTTATAAACACTGGCTTTCCTGGCGAGCAACCGAAATCTTGCGTTGTTATGCGCGTTCTTTTTGCTTTCTGTAGCACAGCGTCTCGCTTCGCGCGGCTCTTGAACTGCACAACGATGTTGGGAAGCTCCCTTGAATGCTTCGTAGCAACTCGGTGGCACATTTCGACATCCTTTTCCGATATTGGTTCAATTAGAAGTTCACCAATTCGATGAAGAGTCTTGGGAAGGTTTTCGTCCTTTGCCTGGGGTAGCCCCTTGATTTCAAGGTTTTGTGAATATTGCTCCGCTGCTGTGATTCTCTGTTCACTGCTCTGCTACTTCCACCTCATCAACTAGCTTTGCGTTACTTTCTTTGAGTTTTCCTTCTCTGGCTCTTTCTGCTGCTGTTTTACTTTCTCAAGCTCCGTATTCATGAATTCCAAGCTTTTCTGGTGATCTCTGATTTCTTTCCTCCGGTCACGCTCCATTTTTGTCTTGTACTCGCGAAATTCCTTCCTTAGCTCTTCTCGAATGTCGTCAATTTGAGACATTGTTCCAGTCAAAAGGATAAAAGAAATGCAAAATGACCGTTAGTACTCTAAAACAAGCTTGGCAGCAACACAGGCAGCGGATAAAACTTACATAAAAGATTTAAATAAAAAGCACGGAGAACACAACAAAAGTGCCAACCTGCAATTGTACACAGCGTGCTTAGAAACAGCTTGCTTGCGCTGCCTTCGCTGCTGCCAAGTGAAGATCCAGCCGCGGCGTGGCTGGATAGCCGGGTGGCGTCTCCTGGTGAGCGCGTCGTTGACTGCCTGGCGCTTCGTCAGCGGCGCCTTTCCAGTAGTCCAGACCACGGTGTAAGATATATACTCTTTAGGTGAGGACACTCGCCAGACTCGATCGACCAGATAAAGTAACAAAGGCGCGCGCCGACCGACCCGGTGACAGCAGCGGATACCTATCGGCAGTACGACGCAACTTCAACACAGAAATTTTTTTATTGGTTTAATCTCCCGTTGTTATAGCAACCGGTGGTTCGCGGGAAATCCGAAATGACTGAGTGACGCGCGAAAGTAGGTCACCGGGGAGAGGGCATGAGCGCGTTCCTTGTCGGCACAAGCTCTCGTCTGCGTTCTAACTGAAGTTGCGTCGTTCCGCCGATAGGTATCCGCTGCCGTCACCGCCCACGATAGACGCGCGCCCTTGCTACTTTATCTGGTCGATCGCGTCTAGCAAGCAAGCCGAGAAGTGTCCCCACCTAAAGAGTATATATCTTACACCGTGGTCCAGACCACGCGGGTCAACTGGAATCTGCAATTGTACACAGCGCGCTTAGAACAGCTTACTTGCGCTGCCTTCGCTGCTGCCAAGTGAAGATCCAGCCGCGGCGTGGGCGGTTTTGTAGCGATAGCCGGGTGGCGTCTCCTGGTGAGCGCGTCGTCGACTGCCTGGCGCTTCGTCAGCGGCGCCTTTCCAGTAGTCCAGACCACGCGGGTCAACTGGAATCTGCAATTGTACACAGCGCGCTTAGAACAGCTTGCTTGCGCTGCCTTCGCTGCTGCCAAGTGAACATCCAGCCGCGGCGTGGGCGGTTTTGTAGCGATATCCGGGTGGCGTCTCCTGGTGAGCGCGTCGTCGACTGCCTGGCGCTTCGTCAGCGGCGCCTTTCCAGTAGTCCAGACCACGCGGGTCAACTGGAATCTGCAATTGTACACAGCGCGCTTAGAACAGCTTGCTTGCGCTGCCTTCGCTGCTGCCAAGTGAAGATCCAGCCGCGGCGTGGGCGGTTTTGTAGCAATATCCGGGTGGCGTCTCCTGGTGAGCGCGTCGTCGACTGCCTGGCGCTTCGTCAGCGGCGCCTTTCCAGTAGTCCAGACCACGCGGGTCAACTGGAATCTGCAATTGTACACAGCGCGCTTAGAACAGCTTGCTTGCGCTGCCTTCGCTGCTGCCAAGTGAAGATCCAGCCGCGGCGTGGGCGGTTTTGTAGCGATAGCCGGGTGGCGTCTCCTGGTGAGCGCGTCGTCGACTGCCTGGCGCTTCGTCAGCGGCGCCTTTCCAGTAGTCCAGACCACGCGGGTCAACTGGAATCTGCAATTGTACACAGCGCGCTTAGAACAGCTTGCTTGCGCTGCCTTCGCTGCTGCCAAGTGAAGATCCAGCCGCGGCGTGGGCGGTTTTGTAGCGATATCCGGGTGGCGTCTCCTGGTGAGCGCGTCGTCGACTGCCTGGCGCTTCGTCAGCGGCGCCTTTCCAGTAGTCCAGACCACGCGGGTCAACTGGAATCTGCAATTGTACCCAGCGCGCTTAGAACAGCTTGCTTGCGCTGCCTTCGCTGCTGCCAAGTGAAGATCCAGCCGCGGCGTGGGCGGTTTTGTAGCGATATCCGGGTGGCGTCTCCTGGTGAGCGCGTCGTCGACTGCCTGGCGCTTCGTCAGCGGCGCCTTTCCAGTAGTCCAGACCACGCGGGTCAACTGGAATCTGCAATTGTACACAGCGCGCTTAGAACAGCTTGCTTGCGCTGCCTTCGCTGCTGCCAAGTGAAGATCCAGCCGCGGCGTGGGCGGTTTTGTAGCGATAGCCGGGTGGCGTCTCCTGGTGAGCGCGTCGTCGACTGCCTGGCGCTTCGTCAGCGGCGCCTTTCCAGTAGTCCAGACCACGCGGGTCAACTGGAATCTGCAATTGTACACAGCGCGCTTAGAACAGCTTGCTTGCGCTGCCTTCGCTGCTGCCAAGTGAAGATCCAGCCGCGGCGTGGGCGGTTTTGTAGCGATATCCGGGTGGCGTCTCCTGGTGAGCGCGTCGTCGACTGCCTGGCGCTTCGTCAGCGGCGCCTTTCCAGTAGTCCAGACCACGCGGGTCAACTGGAATCTGCAATTGTACACAGCGCGCTTAGAACAGCTTGCTTGCGCTGCCTTCGCTGCTGCCAAGTGAAGATCCAGCCGTGGCGTGGGCGGTTTTGTAGCGATATCCGGGTGGCGTCTCCTGGTGAGCGCGTCGTCGACTGCCTGGCGCTTCGTCAGCGGCGCCTTTCCAGTAGTCCAGACCACGCGGGTCAACTGGAATCTGCAATTGTACACAGCGCGCTTAGAACAGCTTGCTTGCGCTGCCTTCGCTGCTGCCAAGTGAAGATCCAGCCGCGGCGTGGGCGGTTTTGTAGCGATATCCGGGTGGCGTCTCCTGGTGAGCGCGTCGTCGACTGCCTGGCGCTTCGTCAGCGGCGCCTTTCCAGTAGTCCAGACCACGCGGGTCAACTGGAATCTGCAATTGTACACAGTGCGCTTAGAACAGCTTGCTTGCGCTGCCTTCGCTGCTGCCAAGTGAAGGTCCAGCCGCGGCGTGGGCGGTTTTGTAGCGATAGCCGGGTGGCGTCTCCTGGTGAGCGCGTCGTCGACTGCCTGGCGCTTCGTCAGCGGCGCCTTTCCAGTAGTCCAGACCACGCGGGTCAACTGGAATCTGCAATTGTACACAGCGCGCTTAGAACAGCTTGCTTGCGCTGCATTCGCTGCTGCCAAGTGAGTATCCAGCCGCGGCGTGGGCGGTTTTGTAGCGATATCCGGGTGGCGTCTCCTGGTGAGCGCGTCGTCGACTGCCTGGCGCTTCGTCAGCGGCGCCTTTCCAGTAGTCCAGACCACGCGGGTCAACTGGAATCTGCAATTGTACACAGCGCGCTTAGAACAGCTTGCTTGCGCTGCCTTCGCTGCTGCCAAGTGAAGATCCAGCCGCGGCGTGGGCGGTTTTGTAGCGATATCCGGGTGGCGTCTCCTGGTGAGCGCGTCGTCGACTGCCTGGCGCTTCGTCAGCGGCGCCTTTCCAGTAGTCCAGACCACGCGGGTCAACTGGAATCTGCAATTGTACACAGCGCGCTTAGAACAGCTTGCTTGCGCTGCCTTCGCTGCTGCCAAGTGAAGATCCAGCCGCGGCGTGGGCGGTTTTGTAGCGATATCCGGGTGGCGTCTCCTGGTGAGCGCGTCGTCGACTGCCTGGCGCTTCGTCAGCGGCGCCTTTCCAGTAGTCCAGACCACGCGGGTCAACTGGAATCTGCAATTGTACACAGCGCGCTTAGAACAGCTTGCTTGCGCTGCCTTCGCTGCTGCCAAGTGAAGATCCAGCCGCGGCGTGGGCGGTTTTGTAGCGATATCCGGGTGGCGTCTCCTGGTGAGCGCGTCGTCGACTGCCTGGCGCTTCGTCAGCGGCGCCTTTCCAGTAGTCCAGACCACGCGGGTCAACTGGAATCTGCAATTGTACACAGCGCGCTTAGAACAGCTTGCTTGCGCTGCCTTCGCTGCTGCCAAGTGAAGATCCAGCCGCGGCGTGGGCGGTTTTGTAGCGATATCCGGGTGGCGTCTCCTGGTGAGCGCGTCGTCGACTGCCTGGCGCTTCGTCAGCGGCGCTATTCCAGTAGTCCAGACCACGCGGGTCAACTGGAATCTGCAATTGTACACAGCGCGCTTAGAACAGCTTGCTTGCGCAGCCTTCGCTGCTGCCAAGTGAAGATCCAGCCGCGGCGTGGGCGGTTTTGTAGCGATAGCCGGGTGGCGTCTCCTGGTGAGCGCGTCGTCGACTGCCTGGCGCTTCGTCAGCGGCGCCTTTCCAGTAGTCCAGACCACGCGGGTCAACTGGAATCTGCAATTGTACACAGCGCGCTTAGAACAGCTTGCTTGCGCTGCCTTCGCTGCTGCCAAGTGAAGATCCAGCCGCGGCGTGGGCGGTTTTGTAGCGATAGCCGGGTGGCGTCTCCTGGTGAGCGCGTCGTCGACTGCCTGGCGCTTCGTCAGCGGTGCCTTTCCAGTAGTCCAGACCACGCGGGTCAACTGGAATCTGCAATTGTACACAGCGCGCTTAGAACAGCTTGCTTGCGCTGCCTTCGCTGCTGCCAAGTGAAGATCCAGCCTCGGCGTGGGCGGTTTTGTAGCGATAGCCGGGTGGCGTCTCCTGGTGAGCGCGTCGTCGACTGCCTGGCGCTTCGTCAGCGGCGCCTTTCCAGTAGTCCAGACCACGCGGGTCAACTGGAATCTGCAATTGTACAAAGCGCGCTTAGAACAGCTTGCTTGCGCTGCCTTCGCTGCTGCCAAGTGAAGATCCAGCCGCGGCGTGGGCGGTTTTGTAGCGATATCCGGGTGGCGTCTCCTGGTGAGCGCGTCGTCGACTGCCTGGCGCTTCGTCAGCGGTGCCTTTCCAGTAGTCCAGACCACGCGGGTCAACTGGAATCTGCAATTTTACACAGCGCGCTTAGAACAGCTTGCTTGCGCTGCCTTCGCTGCTGCCAAGTGAAGATCCAGCCGCGGCGTGGGCGGTTTTGTAGCGATATCCGGATGGCGTCTCCTGGTGAGCGCGTTGTCGACTGCCTGGCGCTTCGTCAGCGGCGCCTTTCCAGTAGTCCAGACCACGCGGGTCAACTGGAATCTGCAATTGTACACAGCGCGCTTAGAACAGCTTGCTTGCGCTGCCTTCATTGCTGCCAAGTGAAGATCCAGCCGCGGCGTGGGCGGTTTTGTAGCGATATCCGGGTGGCGTCTCCTGGTGAGCGCGTCGTCGACTGCCTGGCGCTTCGTCAGCGGCGCCTTTCCAGTAGTCCAGACCACGCGGGTCAACTGGAATCTGCAATTGTACACAGCGCGCTTAGAACAGCTTGCTTGCGCTGCCTTCGCTGCTGCCAAGTGAAGATCCAGCCGCGGCGTGGGCGGTTTTGTAGCGATATCCGGGTGGCGTCTCCTGGTGAGCGCGTCGTCGACTGCCTGGCGCTTCGTCAGCGGCGCCTTTCCAGTAATCCAGACCACGCGGGTCAACTGGAATCTGCAATTGTACACAGCGCGCTGAGAACAGCTTGCTTGCGCTGCCTTCGCTGCTGCCAAGTGAAGATCCAGCCGCGGCGTGGGCGGTTTTGTAGCGATATCCGGGTGGCGTCTCCTGGTGAGCGCGTCGTCGACTGCCTGGCGCTTCGTCAGCGGCGCCTTTCCAGTAATCCAGACCACGCGGGTCAACTGGAATCTGCAATTGTACACAGCGCGCTTAGAACAGCTTGCTTGCGCTGCCTTCGCTGCTGCCAAGTGAAGATCCAGCCGCGGCGTGGGCGGTTTTGTAGCGATAGCCGGGTGGCGTCTCCTGGTGAGCGCGTCGTCGACTGCCTGGCGCTTCGTCAGCGGTGCCTTTCCAGTAGTCCAGACCACGCGGGTCAACTGGAATCTGCAATTGTACACAGCGCGCTTAGAACAGCTTGCTTGCGCTGCCTTCGCTGCTGCCAAGTGAAGATCCAGCCTCGGCGTGGGCGGTTTTGTAGCGACAGCCGGGTGGCGTCTCCTGGTGAGCGCGTCGTCGACTGCCTGGCGCTTCGTCAGCGGCGCCTTTCCAGTAGTCCAGACCACGCGGGTCAACTGGAATCTGCAATTGTACACAGCGCGCTTAGAACAGCTTGCTTGCGCTGCCTTCGCTGCTGCCAAGTGAAGATCCAGCCGCGGCGTGGGCGGTTTTGTAGCGATAGCCGGGTGGCGTCTCCTGGTGAGCGCGTTGGCGACTGCCTGGCGCTTCGTCAGCGGCGCCTTTCCAGTAGTCCAGACCACGCGGGTCAACTGGAATCTGCAATTTTACACAGCGTGCTTAGAAACAGCTTGCTTGCGCTGCCTTCGCTGCTGCCAAGTGCAGTGTGTGTTTTTGCGGTGTTTGTGCTAAAATATGTAAGTTAAATGTCGCATGGAGGAGGCTACGGTGGATTTTTAGTTTGGCGTGCACGTCGTGGCGTTTTTAGATAATCATTACGTTCGCTTACTAATTTATCGACAAAATGTCACGTCAGTTACGTCGAAGTTAGGGTGTTTTCTTTAATGTTATTTTGATGTTACGGGCATCAAGCCGTTATATGCAGACATGGACCGTCGTAATTTGGGTTGCGATGAAGTTGCAAAATATGCAAACATTTTAGAGGCGAGAGGGAGTGTGTCGACACGTTTTCCCGTGCGTTACGATTCGTGAATTTTGTTTGTTATTTTACTCATAGCGTATGTGTCGCTTTGTGGGGGTATTGACATAGAGGCGTCTTATGCATAGATTTCGTGTAATGTTTACCAGACATATTATTAGTTGAACATCAGACGCACTCTAAAAAAGTTTGCACCCTTAGGGGCTTATCTTATCATTAATCATCTACGCGTCTGGCAGGGCTGGGCAAAAATACATTGCAATAGTATCATGGTATGATACAAGATACTCGGGCAACGAATATTTGAGAGACAGATAGAAGATACTACCACAATTATTGTATCCGATATGATACTTTCCATTTCTATCTCATTTGTATCGAATTTCGACACTTGCGCATGGGCAAGTAGTAGAGTCATACTGTGCTTTGACCTGTCCGGAATATCTCCGCATGAGTCGCCCCTTGTTTTGAATGTACATCAACTGAGAAAAAAAAAAAAAAACCTCCATTCTCCGAATGGAGAATGCGAATGGAGAAAAGCGGGAGGCTTTCTTTTTTTTTTTCAACGTCACGCTTTGGAGCAG
The DNA here is from genome assembly GCF_013339745.2 of Dermacentor silvarum. NCBI lineage: Eukaryota > Metazoa > Arthropoda > Arachnida > Ixodida > Ixodidae > Dermacentor > Dermacentor silvarum. The sequence continues at coordinate 23,987,908 of NC_051155.1, read as the reverse complement.
TGTTAAACCAAGCACTATAGCTTTTAGGCGTGTAGCTGGTGTTTAAATAATTTGAAGCATGCTCGGATCATGGGGTTAACTTTTAGTATTTTACGACAGGCGATTACACCAAGGGTGCCTGGCAGGACATTTTCCAACCTGCGAATTTTGACAGTAAAGCTCAAAACTCGAGTGGTTGGACAGTCGTCGTTTGCACAGGGCGACAAAAAGAAACGAAAACGAAGACAAGCGCTAACTTTCAACAACAAAATTCATTTCCTGGATCTGTCGTACTGATACACCCAAAAACCACGTGCACAGCGATATCAACCTTGAAGCATGTACATGACGGCATGAAAACAATCTGAAACCGGTACGTCGAGAAAACACAAGCAAAACCTAAATGATGCATTGCAAATGTGGACAGCTTTTGTGGCAAGCGCAAATAATTAAACTCTCTCTCGGACAATAATAGCGACGGTTTGCTGATACATTTGTCAGCGGCCGAGCGTATTTGCTCAGTTTCTGTTAATAATCTCACATACTCGTGCATATCCCTGTCTGTAATAGCGGTGAGAGGGAGAGGGCACGTTTTTCAATGAAAAGCAAGAAAACCGTCACCTGATACACTTTGCACCTCATCTCTGTGCTCTCTTAAGCACTCATTGATGCATCTTCCAGTTTGGCCTATATATCATCTACCGCGTCGCAGCTGAGTACGATCGACCACCCCTACGGCGCATCCGACGAACTCTTTTTTGTGATTCTTATCACACACCGGCTTCTTTGCCCTCAATGGGCTATTTGTTTTACACAAGGTACTTAGCTTATTTGGAGCTGAAAAAACAACCCGCAGGTTACCTCGACTTCCTATCTTTTTCAGGCTATGCGATACCTGGTGTATGTACGGAATCGCGGTGGTTTTGACCTGGTCACAGGCGCTAGCTCTCGTATTCTCACGGGGGCATTGTCTCGAACGTTCCTGTAGTCTTTCCGCCATCGACACCAACACATGGTTAGGATAACCAGCCTCCTTGATACGCGCAGACTGCTGCTGGAAACCGGTTTTCGTTAGGTGCGGGCATGATTCTTGAAGGGAGTTTATGAAACACATGTTAGTTGTGCTCCTCTTTACCAACTTCGAATGGGCTGAATGAAACTGGAGAAGAGGTTTGTTAGCTCGTGGGCTGTAAGCCCAGAGACGAAGTGAATTTCAAGAAACCGAAGCTTATTGTTTACAGGCACTTCAAAATCCACGTCAGCAGGTCTCAAACACTCGCGAAAAATCGTAAAGACATCAACACATTTTTCTTAGAAACTCTTACTAGGGCAATCTAGAAACACTAAACAATCGTCGACAAATCTAAGAGCTCCCTGAAACACTGTTTGTCCCGTGAGGCGTTCACACATGTGCCTTTATAATTGTGCTAAATATAGGTTGCTAAAGACGGAAGCCAGACACGACCCTATGCAAATGCCTTTCTTCAGCAGATGCGGTCTATTGTTCCACTGTACAAAATTTGACAACAGGCAAAAACGCAAAAACTCTAAGAACCATTCTACTGAAACACCTGCTTCCCGTGAAAACCTTATGACGCCATATATGTCAATAAGATCCTCGACACATTGAAGAACGTCATTGTGCGGGATAGAGTAATATAATTCTTTGACATCGGCTGAGAAGGCCTCTTCGGCGTGACACGTAACAAAAGCAAGGACTTCGTCAGAACCCTTTACGAGAAACGGGTCATTAGTCTCTGGAACATTCAGCTTTGAAAGCAGGCACAGGGAAGCTTGCTTCTGCCAGGTACTGAATTTCTGAATTTATTGAAATCAGCACGTTTCACCAGGAGAAAATCGACCAAACCACAGCGGAGCGCAGCCGTTCACATTTCTATGTGTACCACCGACCGTTCGTTGAGAGGTATCCGGCGATTATGAGATGCCGGAAAGTCCTCGTTAGAAGTGCCAATAATAACATTCGACAGAGTACATTTTACGCTGTTTATATGTCACTGTGAAACTATACCCGTCCAACTTGCCGCACATGGACGTATACAAAGTTACGTAGTGATATGCAACAATGCTGACGTGCCCAGAAAAGAAAAAAATCACAGCATATCCACAGGGTGAATGATGATGAGTGGGCGAAGCTCCGGAGGGAATCATCGGATCTCCCGCTTAAGGGGACGCTAGCACAAACGCGTTAGAAACGTGCAGTACTCTCTAGTAAGGGGGAGCGGCCACAGCGTCTTACGCAGCCATTTACACATGCCGGAACGTGCACCGCGTTTGCCGACGCCATCACATGACTGCTGAGAGAGTATACCCCCCGTATTCATAAACGCTCCTCGACTTGAACTTGACTTGCCACCGCCTTGGGCAGCGCGTTCGAAACGCGTTGAAGGTAAGGCGGAGAGGCCACAGCGTCTTACACCAGCTTCTTACACGGGCCGTAACGCGCTAGCACAAACGCGTTAGAAACGCGCTAGAAACGCGGCCTTTCGTTAATGTTGGGTATTTATTGCCATCGTGGTGCGTGTGTCTATGTGCGCTTCGTGGCGTAGTGGTTAGCGCCGCGCGTTCGGAAGCGAGGGTCCCTCCCTGGTTCGATTCCGCGCTACGGACACAACTTTCGGAATTTTTTTTCATAACGTTCTCCGGAAGCCGGAAGCTGGCTTCCGGAACCGGAAGTGGAAACGGAAGCGGAACCGGAAGTGGAACCGGAAGCGGAAGTCGGCTTCCGGTTATACTATACGTATACATATATATGTATATATGGGTATACATACATATACGGACACACAACGCCATCTATTGAGCAATTCATAAAACTAGACGTGGCTACCTACTACGACGGGGACGAACGGGTGCCGCTATAAGGAGCTTCGCCCCTAAAAGAAAACGCAGCATCTCTTCTGGGAGTTTGCGTATGCGTAAGCATTGTGCCGCTTGCTCATCTCCACGCAGCCCGGCGTCATTATCAGTGTTACGAAACTTGATGTGAACAGTATAAATGACAGCATTGCGGCGACACGCACTGCTGCGGACGGCGGCGCAAGGTGAATTGATGAGGCAGCTACTGGAGGTGGCAGCGCCAGGTGCGCTCATGACGTTCCGATCATTATAGGCCGTTATCGCTCGATAGCGTCGTCTTATTCATCCGCGTCGAACCATGATCAACCGTGACCATGCTGTTTTCTGGCGACGGCTGTCTATGGCGCGGCTGCGCGGGCCCTTATCTTGAAAGCGATCTGCGATGGGGACACAGTGCGACGCGTGCTGTGTTCTCGCCGCTTACTCTGGCGTTGAGGCGAGAGGCAGCACGAAGGTGAATTTGTTCCCGCCTTGTGTAGCATGCACAGTTCACGCGCGAGGTCTTTCTAACGGTAGCTGTCGTGAATCGAACACAGTTGATAACCTCGACCAATTTTTTCCTGTATTGCCTTAAATGTATATTTAGTAGGCTTGTCATACTTATTTTAAATCTAAGACAATGAAATTGAGGAGCTAATTTAGGACGTATTTCTAAGATAAGAAACTGAACCGCCAGACAGTAAATAATTTCGATCAATAGAACATTTTCATTCTTACACTGACAAAGTTCTGTTTTGCGACTGGTTTCATGTTTTGTAAAATGGCATGCAAAAGAAATAGTTCCATCACGATAGCTAAAATTAACGATGACCTGTCGCACTCAAGAGTGTTCATGAGTTTCTCTCACTTTTTTCCCTTCATAAAGAACCACTTCTCTGCTGGAAGGTAGCGCAAACATGCTTGGCGATTGCGAAATGTGATGAAACCTGCTGCAACTAATACCCGATTGCCAGTGAAAATGTGATTATTCTATCAACAATAGCTTTTCTTAGAACCAAATGAGTGAAATATGGACCAGATGTTAAATTTGTGTTGAAATACGCATTTATTTTCCACTCAGTACTGACATTTATAAAAAGTTTACCCTCGAAAAAATACGGAAGTTGTTGGAGAGTGCCATGCTACGCCAGAACTCGGTTAGAGCGGAAAAAAACGAATGGAAATTTGGCTAAATCTATCGAAGCGTAGCAGATGATAAATGGGATTGTGCCAGTTGGCAACCCCTGACACAACATCATTTGTAACGCCACAATTGGTTTTTCACAAGACTACCAATTTACCTAAGGTATATAGGACACCTAAATATGACATGTTTCGCAGCCCGAATCTCCTAATGAACAATCTTATTGGTGAGGTAATATACTACGTATGTAATTTGCTGTCTCCATGCTTCCTTCGCCATAGGATTAGATAGTAATACGGATCTTTTTTTCGGTTAAGCGAAACGAATAAGAAGAATGTGTAGCGAAGACAACGATTATATCCACCACCTAAATGACCTTCCGCAACCATCCGCAAATTCCTCTTGACCAGGCTTATGACGTCGCGTCAAGATTAGAGAGGCAGTCGGCATTAGCTAAGAAATAACCTACACCAGAATCTGATAGACCACCAGCCTTTATAACAAAATATTCTAATGCCCTTCCAAACATAAACATCCTTCGGAAATACCACCCAATATTATCAAGTAACTAGCGTCTGAGAAAAGTGTTCCCGGATGTACCGATGGTTACCTATTGCCGCAACAGAAACCTTAAAGACAAGTTAGTGCATGCAAAAGTCAGCCAACATCATTCCCCCGTTATAAAAGCATGTTCTCGCCCCAGGTGCAAAACCTGCAGGCACCTTCAAAGTGACCTTAAAATTAAAAGCACCGCAAATACCTACACACACGAAGTGAAAACTAGCTTTACTTGCACGAGCTCCGATGTAAATTATATGCTTGAGTGTCCCTTCAGTAAGAAGCAATATATCGGCGAAACGGGACAATCAATGAACATAAGGTTAAGCGGACATCGCGCGGACGCAGCTAAAGAGCTTCCCAAAGCCGTCGCCGAGCATTTCAACCAACCTGGTCATAACTTTGATGAACTTAAACTCTACATACTACAGTCAAATTTCCGTTCTGCGCGAGACAGAAAATATAGAGAATCGTATCTCATCCGTAAGTTCAAGAGATTGCAACCAATAGGCACGAACGTTTCAAAAGGAGCTTTAGAATCTATTCGCTATGCTAAACTCCAAAGCATAGGCACCAACACTTAGTTAATTTTCATTGAGTTGCGTATTTTTAAATTTTATTTTTATTCTTTATGTTCTCTCTTTTTCTGTTCGTTATTCGATTGGCAATAATATTCGAACCTCGCTTTGCTTTCATTCCTTCCTTTCGTTCTTCTAAGTATATGTGCGCCCCCCCCCCCCTTTTTTTTTTCTTTTACCCCACAAGCACCATTTTTTCCCCGCTACTTTTATTCTCTCCGTAAGACACGATAGTTCACTGACCTCCTGTGCAGCAGATACCCCCGTCGTCCAGGCCCCTTCCACGAAAAGAGGAACACGTCAACCGGCTAACACACGGCGCTGCCTAACATTCCTCCACCGACTATCAGTAGCGCATCACCTATCTTTTCAATTCTACACCTCAGCCGCTAACACACTCTCGCTCGCTGCCTCATTCACCCGCCTTACTCTCTCTCCCCTTAAGAAGAAGCCTACCTATATGTACTGTGCCGATTGACACGTAAAACCCCAGAAAGCATATACTGTGCCGAGGAGAGCATATGTCACCTTGAAGAAGACAACTCCACTTGTCGAAACGTTGGCTCCTGCTCTCACCTTGTTGTCGTGTTGCTCATCTGTTAAAAATATGTGATTTATATGTTTCAATACACAATTATGTAATTATGTGTGTTTAAATAAATAGTGTTATTCCGATAACTTTTTGGTTTTGTGGTACTACTACGTGCGACACCGAACACTGATGTTGGTCAGTGTTCGGTGTCGCACGCATGTTGGTCAGCCAGGTCGTACAAGAAATGTATTTAAACCTCGCCCAAAAATGCGAGTTCGGCGCCGTGTAATGATGAAGTGCAGGCGCTTATTTCCGCAGTTCCTCTCCGTTGCACGTTGTGTGCTTGGCTAAACGCCGAATTGCTTGCAGCGGGCCTCGTGTTGTTCGTGCCAGCCACTCTGTTGATTTCGTGCGTGACTTCGCATCACACGATCCTGTTTGCGCCGGTGTTAAAGTGAGGTTGTTCATCTGCCGCCGCATAGTTGTTTCTCGTGAACAACTGCCGCGCCCCTCCGGTGACAGCGGCGACGTCCTCAGCAGAGGTCGCATGGAGAGCGGAGGAAATTGTTCTCTGTGGAGCTTGGACAATTTTTCACTTGGCAAGTTTCTCCAAGTGAGCATTTAGGAATTGGTTAAAGGGGGCCCACTTGTGTACCTGCTTATTTATGTTGTCTTTTTGTACATTGGTGAGGCCGTGCATATTGCATATTGAATATATATTTTTGCATATTGGACTGAATAAAGTTATTAGAATTATTATTATCATTATGTGAAGTTATGTGTACCTATGTTGGTGTTCGTATTTTCGGATTTCATTATATATATATATATATATATATATATATATATATATATATATATATATATATATATATATATATATATATATATATATATATATATTCTTTTTCATTTTAAATTGGCTGTCCCTCCTTTTTTCAGTTATTTTGTATCTTTTCTATGACCGCCAGATATTTTAAGCGTCCATTAATACGTTAGGAAATTACGATGCCTGTGGCTTTTCCTTTTTTTTCCCTTCCTCTAGCTTACGACAACAACTGAATTTCCTTTTGGACACCAGTCGTTACGAAAGGCAACTAACATTGCAGGAGGACTTGTCGTCGCTAGATTGTTCTCTTGTACACCGAAATCCCTGGAATCGCGGCACTGTAGTTTGTCTGGTGGCATAGAGACGGTGACGGGGGTATAGCCTTCACAAACTGATTAGTTTTCCTCATTGAAATAGCTGGCTGCCCCGTATGCAACCACTGCAAGCTTTGAAGAGACCGTCGAGCACTTGTACAGACTCGCTCAGCCGACTGGACGGTTAAACTGTTACAAAGGCAAAAGATGCTGGATGTGTGAGCTCACACACACAACCAACCCAAAAAGCTGCGCGCACTGTTGTGGCTTCTTTGAAATCAACGGATTCGAGAAAATGCTTATGTGCACCCTCTGTCTGCTACTGTAATCGCGAACGCTATTTAGCGTCTGCATATTTTGCTTTCAATGTCCCGTCCCCTTTACCCCGTGCAGGGTAGTAAACCGGACATCGGCCTGGTTAACTCCTCCGCCTTTCCGTGTTTTCTGACTTTCTCTCTCTAAAGACAGTGACGAAGGGTGCATGCGCACGGGATTTTGCATAGGCGGACTGCCTATCGAAAAACGTAGTTCGTTGCCTGCACCCCAGTGTTGACGCTATTCTCGATGTCTACGCAGGTGGATCCACACACGTCACGACGGCACCGCCACTCCCCCGCCGCAGGGTGGTCCGCGGGGGTCCTCAGACGGCAGCGGCACACGGCGGAAGGCTGCCGCACTACGCCGTTCGATGGGAGGGTAAGGCACGGCACCGGCGTGCTCTCCACACTTGTGCTTAGAGGCTGTGACCAGAGCTGGTCAACCTTATGAGGTCGACTGCAACTTCAATGTGACCTTAACGTCAGTAAGTGAGGGCAGGTTGGAGACCGGTAGAAATTCTGCGCATGAGGTCAGCACTGTTGGCTTCAACCTCATACGTGAGTTTGAGGTTGAGTGAGGTCGGCTGCTCGGTCAGGTCGGGTGTTTCTTTTCCGCAGCTGGGGAGGGGAGGGAGGGGGGCGGGGCTTGCGTGCGTGTCTGCTCTTCGTGATCGCAACTGAGTCCGCGGTAATAATTCCACTTTCTTCTCAGAAAAAGTTTGCATCTTTAGAACTAAGTCTCGATATAGGTATTAGCCCTAGAAATTTGAGCGACGTGCTCTCCCATGTGACGTCATCAGGATGATTCCACTGCCACGCTGCGCGCGTGCTCGCTGCTTGAGGAATGCTTCACGTGGTTGACTTCCCGCACTCGAGTCTTCAATTGTGCACAACAGGGTACGTTGCATTCTAGTACACTATTCGCCACGAGATCAAGCTCACAGGCCGCCGGAAGTACCGATTACTCCCCGAGTTCTGTGCTAGCCATCAGTGTGCTCCCGAGCCTGTATACGGCGCGTTTATGTTGCAAGGACTTTGTTCCGTGGATCCTGCAGTACTCGGAATAGCGTGTCAGCTTTTTATTACAATAGTAATTATATGGACACTACAAGCGCATTTTTGCCGTCGCCGTCGTAGTGATGTTCCGTATAAAGTCCAACGGCGATAAAATCGTCGCCCCGCGACGTGCTTTGTGTGCGCGAGTGAAAGCGTACGTGCGAGGGTGAGTCGGAAACTGCAGCTTAATCTCGCGCACGCAAAAAAGGCGGCCGGAAGCGCACGGTCTTCGTTCACGTGCGAGGAACGGAGAGGAGGCGACGGAGACGGTAGGGGGGAGGGTGCGTTCTGCTTACGCCGCTGCTGCTCACGGAGCTATCTTGAAAGCGATCTGCGACGCGGCCTGAGTGTGCGCCCGTGGGAGTCTCATCTTCAAAGCGATCTGCGATGGGCCAAAGTGCATCTCCGAGTGCCGGTAGCCTCGTGTGCGCTGCGCTTTCGACGTTTAGTTCGCGTTGAAGCGAGAGCCAGCGCGAAGGTCAATTTGCTCGCTGCTGCTAGCACGCTTTATCACTCCAGCGTTTTATTGCGATAGCAATTATATGGACACTTCAACCGGATTTCTGCCGTCGGCGTCGCCGTCGCCGTCGTCGTGAGGTTCCCTATAGATAAAATCTTCGCCGCTGCCGTATGCCCGAGCGGAAGCGTGCGGGGACGCGCGCTATCACGGAGATCGAACGCACTCATCTCCCACGCGCAAGCACGGAAGCAGGAAGCCAGCGCCGGAGGGAGTGGGGGGGGGGGGGGCACTTCTACTCTGCCAACAACCGCGCTCGTCGCTCGTCCGCACCGTCTCTTATCTCCACACGGCTCTCACCTTTATGCGCCGTGCATTCGCCGCTCCGTTTCCGTTGAAGCGATAAACCGCACGTACCTTCGCCCGCTGCGGCGTATGCTTGCTGCCAGCGTTTTCACAGTCGTTGTCTGCAGTCATTCAGTGTGATCTATTCGTGTTTGTTTGTGCGCGCTCACACCACGCTTGTTCATTCAGTTAGTAATAGTCGGGCCACATTTTCCAACGCACGCTACACATGCAATGCTGCCGGGATCGGCAGTGCAGCGCTACAGGTGTGTCCCTTCGCACGCGCTGCCCACGGGAAGCGCTTCTCATCAACACCACCGTTTCACACGCGCCTTCTCGTGGTCATCGAGTGTCTCTTCATGTCGGTCTACTTACGCCGCAGCACACCTGCTTACTTAATCAGCTCATGCTTACTACAATTCATATTGCTACCAAAGCCGCTCGCCTTACTTCGTATGACATTGCTGTGTTGCTATCGCATTCATTGCTTCGCCCTTAGGGCGAAACTGTGACATTTTTTTTGACGAGCTCCCGCGGTCATCGAGCGAGATGCGTTCATGTTTACCTGTGCGCGCGTGACACCGTGATTGTTTATTTAGTTATTAAGCGAATATTTATAACTTTATATGGCAGATAAACCTAGTATCCTTATTTCATATAGCTGTCTACTAATTTGCTATCGCAATCGATGCTTCGCCTTTCGGGCGAAACTGTGACTTTTTTTATGACGAACAGCAGCATTGAACGTTGCGCTGCCGCCTCTGCGCTGTAACAAATTCTTTGCTTGTGTTCAGCGCACTATGCGCGGTTTGTCGCATGCTCTGTCCTCCGCAGACATTTCATTTTTCTTGTCTTCTATACTCTTCAAGAACGTTTCTGTAGGCGTTTTATGCCGTTCTCACGAAATTAGGTAGTTTCTGTGACGCATTATAGTGGCGTTTAAGTAACAATGTAGGAAAGTGTGGCATTAGCTCTGAAATGTGGCGTGAGGTAAATAAGTGACGGTTCAGCAGCATTAAATGGTCTGGCATGAAGCAAGCCAAACGTACTAACAAAACAAAACAAAATCTTGAAAGCATTGCCTGGCTAACGACCAAATCTCGTTTTGACCTGATATTCTTTGACGTACAGTATGAAGATTATCCGTCTTTCGTATAGAGGAGAAATAAACTTTATCTGTAGAAATGAGGTGAAGGTGGAATCCTCCGAGGTGGGCGGCGTCATTAGTCCAGGATGCCGTGAGCCTGAGCCGATAACTTGGCCCTGCTCACCAGACGATGCTGCAGGTCTCCAGGCCTCGGGCTTGTCTGATCGGCCTGCCACTGCTCGACGCATGAAAATATTTTTTAGGATAGTATATTATCAAATCACGGCAGTCAAAGGGTTCCAATACCAGAAAACTGACAGAACCACAGCGGAGCACCTCCTTTGACACTTCAATGCGTGACTGCCGCCGACCGCTAGTTCTTCTGGGCTTATCGAATGTCTGGAACCCCCGAAAGAATGGCGGGCTAAAATGTACGTTACAAAGTTAGAGAGAAAAGCAGACAAAGTTCATTTAGTGAGGTGCCACAGTGCAATTAAGCTTGATTACTTCGCTTGGCCCTGCATGTTAGTGATTCGGCGTCCGACTCTGAATCAAAGAGTACAATAAACACCCGACTTTTAATGCATAGTTATCCCTGCCCTTCTGTGTTGTAACGCACATAGTACACGGGTGAGATTTATCCAACGGTGCAAATAGGTGCTACCGTGTAACGAAAACAGGCTGTAACATTATGCGAAATGCTTTTTGTATTCTCTTAAATATATTTTTTCATAGGTGCGTCATATTTATTTTCAAACCAGAACACTAAAACTGAGAAGATAATTTCGGATTCTTGAAGAAACAAGTAACTGAAGCGCAAGAGAGGCAAGGCATGGGAACGCACCACGGCTGCCTTAACGTGTTTTTGCGCGTGTATTTTTCGATCAATAGACTATTCTTATTCTTATATTAACGAAGGGATGTGTTGCATCTGGTTTTGATGCTATGCAACCGCACATTCGAAATAAGTGGTTCGATCATGCTTAACAAAATTAACATCGAATAGTTGCCTTGAAAAGTTATCGTCGAGATTCTTTGTGTGGGTAGATAGTGCAACGCATGCTTGACGATTACGAACTAAAGCCTGGCTTAACGGTTCGAATGAACTGCTTGGCAGTGAAAATGCGTGATTTTTCTCTAGTCAATAATAGTTTTGTTATGTAGAAGCAAATGAGTGTAATTATATGTGACATACAATATTTGTGTTTAACTAGAGTGCTGCTTTGTCGGCTGCCATCTTTTTGTTTAACCGTAAGAGGAAGCTTTAGTTCGGGAGCAGCTATATAAATACATGAGAACTGAGAAGCGCGTTTTCTCACTAACCACTGCACCGATTTTAATGAGGTTTTGTTGTACTTAAAAGAAAGAAGATTAAAATCTAGTGACTGTACGCAATGAATATTTTACTTATGCCATCAAATGTGTTGACAATTTTTGTGAGTTTGCAAAATTTCAGAAAACTAAACTGAGTTGAGTTTCATGATTGTACACTTAATAACTGCTTATTACATCTAAAGCGGACAAAATTCATTTATTATAGAAGGTTTAGCGATATACGACTAACTTGTGAGTAAAACTTTGCGAAACCCTTGTAATCATTGTAACAGTCTCACGTAAGCTGCAAAATTCATAAATCAAATTTGTCCGCTTTAATTTCTTTATCGGATTCAGTTTACAGAACTGTACTTTTGGTGCAGAGTTTCGGATTCGTATACTCCGCGCTTAAATGTTCTGCAACCTACGAATTCTAAAAAAAATCTTAAAAATTCCACTTTTTAAAACAAAACTTTGCTTCCTATGGTCACTAGAGCTCAACTTTCTCTCAAATGCAGCAAATTTCGTTGAAATCGGTCAACTGGATGTCGCACAAAATCATTTATGCGTTTCACATGCGGTTGAACAGGAAAATCCGAGTTTGCCTTGAGCTAAAGCTTCCCTTAATTAAGGCCGTGCTTGGGTTCCACAGCTGCGTTTCCCTTAGTTCAATTACTTTGCCTGATGTTGTGCGTATGAGTCACGAGATAGTGTCTCGTACCGCTACAGCTGTGGTTTTATGCAAGGCATACAAAATATGTTTGTTTCTCTCAAAATACTGACATTTATATAATTAACGATTGAAAAAAAAAGAAAAAAGTTGACCGATGCTTACGATACTCCCTAATGCGAATTTTGAGCGCAGCTGTTTCGGTGTTTTGAATTCGCGATATTTTGTGGCAAATAATTTTATCCCGAACGACAGGGTCCTCTCGGAGGTGACGCTGAGCCTCGGCTCGGTCAGTTCGTTTAGCAGCAGCGGCAGACGAAGCATTTCCACCGGTTGCGTCGCTAATTGTTCAGAAAGAAAGCGCGAACACGGGAACGTGTGACTCGCGCGGAGCGCATTCTCTAGCGGTGGCGGCGCAGATGAAGTAGCGCATGCGCAGTGGATCCGAAGTCCACGCCAGTGATTTGTTTCCATTATGGTATCGGTGGAAGTGCTCGCCGCATGCGTGGTCGCCGCCGGCACTCCTCGCCTTCCTCCTCGCGCTCTCTTCGCTGTCGCCGTCTTTCATCCCCCGCTGCGCTCCGCGTTCGTTCTTTCATCCTTCGCTGTGCTCGTTTGCTCGGTTACGAGAGACGCCGACGCTCAACGCAGGAACGGACGCCTAAGAGCTGCGCTCTATAGACAACAACAAAACAGACAGCAGTTGATGCCACCCGAAGCACGCCGCAGGAGCAAGCGTTTCCGGCCTTCTATATCTCTCTATAGCTCGAGCTAACGAATGAAAGTTCAGCTATTTCATTCGGAGCGTAGAAGATGCCAAAGGGAATTTCCTCAGCTGAAGTGTCACCAGAACACCGTTCGCAGCGACGCCATCGGTTGCGCACAAGACCATTAGTTCACCTAAGCCATAGGTCACTTAAATATCACATGTTTCGCAGTCCGAACCTTCTAATGAACAAACTTATTTGTTAGGTACGTATTTAATTTGCTGTATCATGATTGAGCCACCTGTACAAGGTACATCAGAACATGTTTACCTAGATTTATGCTTGGGTAACATAGTCGACATTGAATTGTTGGTCGATTGGTCGATGGCGGTCGCTGAAAGTTGAGGCGAGCTCTTCTAAACGCACCTCCACCTCGGTGATTGAGGCTTAGTGAGGTCGCCAAATCTACTTAGAGGTGAAGCTGAGGTCAAGCATTTCGCGGTCGTTAGCCCAGCTTTGGCTGTGACCTTACGGCGGTGAACTCGAGACTGTCGTGGATCAGCTTCCCGAACTTGGCGGCCGCATTCCCGAACGTAGCACACCGAATGCCAACCAGCAGTACAGACACGTTTTGTTGAGAACTCGTCTAAGGAGCAAGAGCGCGCTACGGTGCTGAGCCTGGCTTCCTACGTGCCACCACCAAGAGAGAACTGTAGGGGCCGAGAGATGGCAACGTATACAGGAATGGACGAGCGTGAAGTTCTACGCATTCCGCAAGAGTCTCCTCTACGACACTAAGGCATATCGATAAGTTATAAATGTACGATAAACTTTTTTATAAGAGTTGTTTAGTTTGAGAACAAAAGGTGTCATTTTAGAGCGTGTTTAGTTAGAGCTTGAAATTTTTTTCACAAGAAAAGTTGGCAAAAATTGGTACGATTTAAAAGAAATGTTAGAGCACAAAGTTATTCAGCTCCGAAAACAGATCCCGGAATTCTGTAAACCAATTAGATCACGCAAAGTGGAGAAATGGGATGATTAGTTTGCAATAAGGTGGCAAGCTTGGTGAGTTAGAATTGAAGCATTTTTTTTTGAATCAGCGCGGCGAAATTATGGTAACAAAAAAGGCAGCACACAGGACGGGCGCTTACCCGCGCTGATTCAAAGAATGGATTAGTTTGCAATATGCGTGAAAGAGCTCAATTGTTTACGTGAGCGTTGCTAAGTTCCTACTCCCAAATTTCTGGTATACTATACTCAGAAGTAGCGTTTGATACACCGAATTTATCCGCTTTAGATGTCACAATAGCTAAAGTTTACTGCAAGCTTGTGACACAGTTTTTTTATTTAGAAGTTGTATTTGCTGGGTTAGCGCTTTATTTACATTTTCTTTATTTCCGGCGTTTTTTTTTTGTTGAAACAATTGCTAATGACATAAATATCTCCCGACATTCGGTATTTTATTTAATGCAGCAAGTCTAATCAGAATTCGTTCAGAGGATACCGAAAAGACTTATTTCTCCGCTCCGTCTCTTTTACATAAAGGCTGGCGCCGTAAATCTTCCTCTCAGAAACGGACAACGCACTCTTATGCTATAGAACGGTCACTTGATAATTGTTAAGAGAACACTAAAGTTAAGCACTGAATCAGGTTAAATTGATAAAATATTCCTGAAAATCTCCATTTTCGTTGATGTTGTGGTAAAAGATTGAGTATTAGAGAAGGAAATGAAGGTCGAAGTTTTATTTTTGAATTTCGCCCCGTAACCCCCGGGCCGGTACTACAGTGTCACGCCACAGATTAGAAACAACATTTTTTTTTATTTCGGTCGTTGTCGTGGCTCAGTAAACGTTCTTGAAACTTTCCCTGCTCACTCGTCGATTATGACTGGAATGCAGTGTGGTCCATCTTTTACGATAAAAGCTTAACTATAGGCCGCATGCAGACGGTATCAAAATGCGTGATGCAACGGCGAGTTTCTTCAAGGCGTCGCCGCCGTGTGGTATTTGTGTTTGGGTCTTTTCTACCACACCAAGCGTCTTGTGGTAAGAGTGGCGTTTTTGAAAGGGTTGTTTACCAACACAGCTCGAATAATGTTTCTCTCTTTAATTTTCATTTAAAATGATGCTGGTCAGACAGATCGGGAGAGCCTTATCCTGTGGCGCCCACAGAACGCGTCCGTCGCTCTTGCCACAACCAAGCGCGAAATGAGTTCTTTGTAGATTTGATTGGTTCGTAGGATTTAAGGTCCCCACGCAACACTGGGGCTATGGTAGACGTCGTAGTGGCTCAGGGCTGCGGATGAGCTTTGTTTGGCCTTCCGGGGTTCATGAACGGGCACCTATAGCTAAGTGTGCAAGTGTCTTTGCATTTTAACTGCGTTTCAACTCCATTGAAATGCCCTGAGGCAGGGTGCATTCCAAGGCTAGCATATACAGTAACTCTGGTGTAGACCACCCTGACAGAAAGTGGAGGGTTACGATACTTTTCTAGTTTGAGTGAGTGAGAAGAATCGAATGCTCTTAGGGGGCTCGTTCCTTTAGTAACAACCGTACCAAGCGAACGAAAGCAAGAAAATGCCAGCAAAATGAAAAATAGGAAGGAAGTCCTCGAAAAAGGTAATCCTTCGTTGCTCTACGCGTGCATTGATCACTACGATCTCTGGTGCTGAGCTCCGTGTGGATCAGACCTCCCACCGCGAGGAGGTCGCGCTGAGAAGAATGTGCGTGGACGCCCCACCGACACCAGCTACTGTGGGTTCCAGACGACCCAGCTTCTCTCGCAAACCGCGCATATTGTAGTGTTGGCCCAGAGTGCGCGCTCACCCAGGTGCCAAAGTTGTAATACTATATCCGAACAGTCCATCGGACTACCATCGGTGGATTTGTGGCCCACACTTTAGATCCCTGCTGGACTTTATCGAACAAAATTGACGAGCTATATATGTATACATATAAGGGGCTTCAGCCGTTTTATGTCGCAGGTTAAGCTACCAAATTAACGGGGTGAAAAAAATGCGACGAAACTTTTTTTTTATATTTACACGTAGAACCTATACGGACTATATTTAAATATATGACAAAATAACACTTATAAAAAAGCGGAAAATGTAAGAAAGCCTTGCCGCCGGTAGATGCCGCACCCACACCCTTTTTTATATTAAAGAAGCGTGATACCTTATCATGTTTAATGGACATGTGCGTAGCTGATATCGTTGTTTTAACTGAGGCTCGGTTGTCAAGTAAAGTCAAGAATTGCGAACCCTTTTATTATGAAAAGAAATGTGCAGTGTACAGACATGACCGAAGTGATCAGGGGGCGTTATTTAGATTCTCGTTTCCGAAGGCATAAATTCTTACCTTGTCCCGATCCAATGAGAGCTTGAGTTTCTTCGTACATGCGTCACCTTAAACCATTACGATGTCATTGTTTGTGCATATTATCGGCTTCCGCTTTCCGCCACCACATTTTGTCATGGACTCTACGATTGCCTGAACAAACTTGTGTCTAGACACCATAAAGCGCCAACTTTCTTAGGGTGATTTCAATTTTCCTGGTATTCAGCGGAACGATTCCAACGCCGTTGTAACTACTAATTCATCCGAGTGTTTAGCTTTCACTGACCTCCGTTCTACATTTACCCTTTCTCAGCTGGTAAAACAACCAACTCGCGTCACCCCGTCATGTGCTCGACCTTGTGCTCACGAACTATCCCGATTCCGTCTCTTCCCTAACCCCACTGCCAGGTTATGTGATCACCTTACAATCCACTTTACTATAGGCCATCGCACTCACGCCGCACTTCGAAACAGTCGAAAATAATCCGCAAGCCATTTCAAGCCATTATTACTGCTTTGGAAAAGTGTGTTGACGAGTTCTTTCCGCAGTTCTGGAAACGCACAGTGCATGAGAACTGCCGGTGATTTCAAACGCAAGTCAAAGCGCCCATCGATAAACATATTCCGCTGCGACAAATATCCAGCATGAGACGTTCGCCCCGGTTCAACCTATCCTTAAAACGCCTACTAAACAATAAAAAGCGCATGTTCCGCCGCTGCAAGAAGCTTATCACTGATAGACTTATCGATCTACCGCTGCGGAGTATAACCGGCCCTCATCGGTGCCAAACACATTTTTATTTCATTCAACCTCTCTTTACTTACTTCAAATGCATGCAAACTTTGGAATGTTATCGGGATGCACGAAACCGATGAAGTTAGCTTGAAGGACGATTTAGGATTCTTTGTCCCAAATAAACAGTGCTGTATCTTACTTAATGACACATTTTTATCATCTTTTTCACATGTTGCACCAATAACCTTTCCTATGTCTGCATCTTACTTCTTACAAGTGGAGCGTATTGCGATCGACTGAGTAGGCAATTCTAAACTCATTCAAGTTGCAAGAATTTCATCGTCAGCTGGTACCGATGGTATTAACTACACGTTTTTGAAAATCATCCAGACTTATTCATTTATTATAGTTTCGTATGTCTATTCGCAATCATTGTAGAGCGCCAAGTTGCCAGACGGGTGGAAGGTGGGAAAGGTGGTTCCGGTGCATAAATCGGGTGGCGTTAATTCATAGCCCCCACAACTACAGACGTATATCATTAACGTCAGTTGTACGCAAGCTGCTTGAACATATAAGATATTCCAGCCTAATGTCGCATCTCGAATCGAACTGTTCCTTCACACCTAATCAGCATGGTTTTCGGAAACACCACTCCTGCGAAATTAAACTGCTCGCGTTTACCAATAATTTGTTTTCCATTTGGATTGTTCATAATTTGTGGATTGCATTTTTTTTAGATTTTGCTAAGGCATTTGATACTTTGTCACATCAACTACTACTTTTCAAGGTTAATAAACTAAATCTTGGTGCTAATCTGATGAAGTGGATAGATTGCTTTTTGCAGGGCCGTATCCAGTACGTTACAATTATTGACTGTGACTCACCTGTATGCCCCGTAACATCCAGAGTTCCCCAAGGCTCCGTACTAGGTCCTCTGCTTTTTTCTAATATATTTTACCGACCTTCCTGATTTCATTGACTCACAAATTAGACTTTACGCTGATGATTGCTCATTATGTAGACAACTATCTAACCCTTCTGATGCAGCCACTCTTGAATCTCATCTGGATAACATCTCGACTTGGTGTCATACCTGGCCTATGAAACTAAATATTGGTAGGTGCAAAGCAATGATAATAACGCGGACGCGTAACCAGTCTTTATGCACCTACTTCCTTAATAACTGTTCTTTAACTTTAGTCTCTGATTATAAGTATCTTGGCGTATACATTACTGACAACCTATCATGGAAAACGCATGTTGAACATATCACTAATAATGCTAACCGCACACTTGGTCACCGTAATCTTTTCCTGGCTCCTGTGTCCCTATAACCACTTGTGCGCCCGAAACTAGAGTATGCCTCTTCTGTTTGGGATCCCCGCACCAAATCACTCATACAAGCAATCACTTTTTATTACTCCCACTTACTTTTCATCCCGCATGGACCACCGGTTCAAAGTTGGCGTGCCAAGCTGCAGGATTAATCTTTATTTTGATTCCTTTGTTCCCAAGACTAGCGTGGACTGGAACCACCTTCCCGCCTCCGTCGTGGTCATCGCAGTACCCGAAACCATCAAGTCTGCTGTATATATTCATCTTCATTAATCTGCCATTGATCGGCCTGTATTCTTGTCTATTACCCATTCCTTTCTGTTACGCCGAACGGCCTTGAGAGTAAATAATCGAAGTGAAAATGAAATGACGTCTGCGGCACTCTGCCATTTGAGGTGCACAGCGACGGCTACCCCTGTGTCCACTTTCTTGGATATTTATGTACACCCCTGAACATTAAGACGGGCTCGCACAAAAAAAAAAAGAATTTGCTCGTAATTTAAGCGCACGATCTGAAATTAGTTTAGGGCACTGGAAAGCTGGTAATGACAAGTTTGAACTGCAGTTCTCAGTTTCGAGTTGCGTGCATAGGCGGAGAAGAAAATCGACTTTATCGCGGAATTCCTGGTGCGTTACATCCCTAGCCTTGGTCGTGTCAACTTTGACGCTCATGGCAAGTTTAACCTTCGTCCGTAATTAATTTAGCAGTTTAACTGTTCAAATTTACAGCTTTTCTTGTGGGGCTTGATAGTCTCTTGGTTTCATATTGTTTCCTACTTTCAGTTATTTTAACTGCAACAGTGGCCCCTCGTAGGCCAAGCTGGAAAGGCAGACGGTAGCGTGGGCTGTCACAGTCTCCGTACAGACATGATTGCGACACAGCTTCAGGTTATTCTGTCGTCTAGGCGCACCTAGGCGTGTTTTGAAATTGGACTGACTTTGAGATGTTCTGTTCTGAAAACTAATTTTGTCGTGAGATAATGAAGACGGGCTGGCTGCTCACCTCTCGCCTTTACGACTTGGAGCAGCTTGCAGACGATGACACTGTGCTCGTTAAGGTGAAAAGCTCGTCACAAGTTGGAGAGCGCGTTGTGCACAGCTTTAAGCTCGAGGCAATTCCTTGTGTGTATACGGGGCAGACGTGATCTGTCGCGTCAGAAGCACGGATAGTAAAACAAAAAGTGCTTCTCCTCGTTTCTATATGCGACGGCATTTCCAGTGCTTTGGGAATAAAAAGAAACACTTTAAAATACAGTAAAAGCCACAGGACAGTAAGTGCTCTGGGCTTCCAGTCTTCAACTTGCTTGAGTGCCCTGTCCTGTCCCGCCGTCTTTTATGTGTTCTAAAGTCTTTCTTTCTTTCTTTCTTTCTTTCTTTCTTTCTTTCTTTCTTTCTTTCTTTCTTTCTTTCTTTCTTTCTTTCTTTCTTTCTTTCTTTCTTTCTTTCTTTCTTTCCCCAAAGCAGTATGATACTGTTACGTACTCTTACGAGTAAGCGCTCTTGTGATATACTTCTAACCGCGCAGTGCCATATCATTTGGGACGGTAAAACAAAAAAAAGCTTAAATAAAACCACGTAGTTGAAGTGGATACGAGCAGATCCAAGTACACCATCGTTTGCACTAAAAGCACGATCGCGCTTTTAGCAGTGATGTCTCGACGTCCGTTAGAACATTGTATAATCGGTCGCGGATGTCTCATATTTGCAATAATTTTTAATCGGTTGATTGTCGCAATGTAGTGACATAAGAAAAAAAAGACATCAAGTATATGCATGCGCCTTTCTGCGATAAAGGTACAGTACCAATGACAATGCGAACTTGTCCGCTATCCAGCGAGTATATAGTCCTCTTGATGGAGAGCGGTAGGCATGAGTGCGGCCTCGCTAATGCAACTTGTTTCTGATATCTTTAGTCCCATGGCACAGTCATAGGTCATGGGACGAGTGTCCGCCGCAGGCACTGGAGCCGTTGACACGGGAGATACAGGACACGTTCCAGGCTTTTCTGTTGTTGATGCGCAGGGCGAGGTGATAGGTATTAGGTCTGCCCTTGCCCGAAGCCTTCGAAGACAAACCTCCTGCTTCCCGGAGAGATTGCGCGTAAGGAAGCAGTCACGCGGAGGTATAAGTGCGGGTGTCTGAGAATTTACTTCGGGGGTGCAATTTACTGCATGCAAGAGAATGCTGATTTTGAGGCAGAAAAGTGTTTACTGTTTCGCTTCAACCATGCCAAAGTGACGGCTTCTGGACTCTGCTTGTTGCTTTCACGGGTATCCGCTCGCGTCACAACTTGGTTATCTTGTGTAGAGACGTAAGCGGGGAGGGGGACGCCAAAAACACTGTGTACTGCGGTTTCAGATTGCCTTAACCGAAAGAGATACTGTGGCAAGGCCAGGTGTTTCTTTGGGACACCAGTCAATGAGTAAATCAATAGTTATTTAAAACAAAGTGCTAGAAACAACACTTCTGGCATTTTCTGGTATTTAACGTGCCGTATACTGAGAAAGACATTGGAGCGCGTCGTGCAATTCACGCCAGCCTCGTCACAATGTAGCCTTCCTGTTCAAATGAACAAACTTGTGCACAGGACAGAGCCCCTTCGAAACCACTCAAGTACTAGGCACCACCCCAGTTATAAGATTACTGCAACCTCTTGGATACGTTCACTCCACAACTGCCTAGCTCGCAGCCACCATCGTGGGTCATGCCTTCTCTTGCCAGTCTGCTTCCCGTGCCAAGGAACATGTGGCAATATGAGGCTCAGCTTCGCAGTATACGATGGCAGTCAAACACCTTTCCGAAGTTCAAAACGAAGCTGAACTCTATACGGAGCATACCTTGCGTGTATACGCAGGTGCGCTGCACTACATCATAATATGGTAAATACATGGCTATACCGTCGCACGTAGCAGACAGCAGAGAAACCCCAGGTGACTGATGGAAGCACAACTAGAGGCGATTCAAATCGCTCTTTGAGTTGTGTAGCCGCCTGGAGTTGAGCTGTAAGAGCTGGACTCTCGACGGCGACACACCGCATTACAACAGAGACCTACACGGACTCTGAAGACGCGGCCGGAGCATGCGGCGCTTACACGCACCGGTCTCTGAGCTGTGCGGAATGTAAACGTCAGAATGAGTCTTGTGAAAATGCGAGGTTGTCTGGGGTAAATATCGTGGATGCTAGCCGTCAAGGTGTCTCGGGAAAGAAGAGAGTTCGCTTAACTTCGAGGCAATGTTAAGTTCGACCACGGTAGGCTAGCAGTGGCGCATAGAACGAGAGAGAACACTTGCCGTTGTGCCACGAGAAGAAAAGAGCGAGAAAGCGTGGGAAAGACAAGGCGAAAACACCGAGAGATAAAAGTAAAGACAGGGAGCTTAACCAGGGGGTCTTTGTTCACTCGGCAACCCTTGGGATGGGAAACAGGCGTACGAAAGATGAGCGAAAAGAAGTAAGAATGTACGGATGAGCAACAGAAAAACTGCATGGACGCTGTTCTGCAGTCCATAAAGGCGTCACACATTGTCAGTGTCGGAAACAGAGACATATACCATGCCGCACAGTGTTACACAGTCACAATTTCAATCAATCAGTTCCTGATAGGTTACACAGCAGTGCTTTATAGCGGCTCGCGTTAGTGTCCGTGTTGGCCAGTGTTCAAGAATTTTGCTTTATTTTAGCGGGTGCTTTAGCTTGTCTATAGTGCTGGGAACAGCGCTTCTGTTTGCTGGTTAAAGTCAGGGCGCTCGCAAAGAAGGTGCGCGACTTTCTCGTTTCACGCTGTTGTGAAGTCGGGGGTCCGAGCGGCCACGAATGTTCCATGGCTGACGCTGTGCCAGGCGCCGGGAGAAAGAGAGGTTCAGAACGACGTCCGAGCAATGAGAAAAATCAATATTTATGTACAAATTTGCGTGATAATTGGTTTAGAAGAACGGCTCCATGATTCCAGTAGCACACTACATGTCAAAGTCTTTACATGTCCGAGCACAATCCACAACACTCAAGCTCCGCTATTGTGGGACAGTGGTACAAATATGTACCACTTTTTTTACCTTGATTCAAACGCCTATAACAAATAAATGGTTTGAATTGGCGCCACCATTAGTAGTGCTACCATCTACTTAAGTATTTTGGAAGCTTGTTTTGTGTTTTTTCTTCACTACGCCTTGTGGGGCGCATACTGAGTCTCTTTTTCGAAGTGCCTTGTCGAATGTTCACTACCCGCTGTTGTGGCCTGAAGGAAACTATCGAGAACGCTGCGTAAACATGCCTGGTAACTGTTTTATTGTACCGGCTTACTAAGTGAACCCTCGTGATTCGTTTGCAACCATTAACATACATTTTTGTTCCCCTATTTAGTCAGTGTTTTCAACGAACCTTTCTCAGGCTTGATTTGTTAGGCCTCACCGGGCGGCTATCGCACCGATCATGTCGCCCAGGTTGAGTTTACATGCTTGCCAACTCTCCCCAATTCTCCCGGAGACTCCCGATTGCTTACACCTCCCCGATCACACAGGCCCGGTTCGGTGGGTTATCGTTATCTCGACAAGGGACTTGTGATAACATCACATTGCATCGCACTCAGCTTCTCCGTTGTACAGATGTGTTATGCGGGGAAGCGTGTCTTGTGTCGGAAGGGCCCACTGGCTATCGCGGGTTATAGCGCATTTTGTCCTGCGTGCATGTGTAGTCAATTCCACAAGCGCACTATAATAACGAGTACCGGTATGATATCGCATGTCCAGAAGCGTTACTTGCAATCATGCAGTGCCCAGTATGGCGTGACGGCAGCCCTGAAAAGCAAGAAATGAAAACGTGCGCGAGCTTTTTTTTTTAATGCGTCTTTTTTCGAGTTGAGTCCTTCGGACAAAGTGAAGGGCACAATTGGTTTGTAAATATTATGTCAGTTACACCTTTTTTTATTGATATCGCCAAAGGACAGCGGTACAAATCAGTGGCGTAGCCAGAAATTTTGTTCGGGGGGGGGCTCAGGTTGCAGCGTGGCCTCCTCCTTATAGAATTTGGCGAGGGATCAAATACACGAATAATAACTGCATTGCCAACGCCATTGTATATTAGATGCTGCAAACGAATTATCGAACGCTACGCACTGTCAAGTAAAATACGTATTTTTTCATAAATGAATATATTCGTATGTCCCAAAAATTCTGGCAGAAATAACTGATATCAATACGGCCACGTTTTCTTTTTGTCTATTTAATAATTAAAGAAAATATCACACGGACTTTAGAACTATATCGGTTCGAAACCAGCAAGGCAGTGCATACAGCTGATATGAAGAACGTAAAGGCCACGAAATGAATAAGTTGAGGACAAATATTTTGATGAATCTTCGTCATTCAAGAACCTTCTTTACATTTTTGCACATATGCAACGGCCAGGACAAAAACCTCAATGACGCTGTCCCTCGTTGCAATAGATTGCGCAGGAGCAGCTGTTACCGGTCGTGTATTGTAATTACACCGTGATTATACTCGCAACAGTAAGTACAAATAAAAAGTAGGAGAGAGAGAAGTCATAAGGGGAAGGCAGGGAGGTTAACTATGCTGAGCCTGGTAGGCTACCCTGCACTGGGGAAGGGGAAGAACGGATGGAAAGAGGAGAAGGAAGAGAGGAGATCACACGTTGCAAATTTACAGTTAAGCGTTCATCGCTGAGTTTCGTCACAGGCGGTCATACAGGCTTGTGCACTTCAAAAAAACGCAGCAGCGCGTTTGTAGCCCTGCACATAGCAGACGCACGAGGTCGTCTAAGTGCCCCAAAGCGTTCCGAAGGGCCATCCTGTCATCTTCGTATCTGTGGCAGTCACACAAAAGTAAGAGTTCTGCAAAATATACATTAGAAATGCGAAGATAGCATGGGATATACAAATGCGAAGATACAACTCGCTAAAGGACAAAAAAGAGTAGCTGGAAACAAAGTTCACTGCTCGTATGCACAACACCTCGCAACAAGATATTTAAATGTATACGTCTAAGTCTCCAATAAATCTACGTATTTAAGCAGACGTCACTGTATATTATGCGTCAAACAAGACAAATAAACACGTGGCGGAGTCAGAGATAGTAAACTTTGCGCACAGAAATAAAGATGTTCTAGGCAAGAACAAAACTATGATCGCAGAAATCGTGATATGTACTCGGGCCATGCAGCGGTCGCGACAGCACCATACAGGTAGAATAATAGAGGAATAATGCAGAAATCAGTACGAAAATGTGTAATTTAACTGCCTGCACAGCGGGAACAATTATTCTGCACCCAAAATGAAAGGAGGGTTTTGCTTCGTTTCAAAAAAGAAATAAAAGAAGGTAGCTAAAATGGAAAGAAAAGGATAAACGAAAGGTACAGATGATGCGGCAAGTTGAACTACCCAATTACCGAGATTGTTTGGCCGGGCTTTCAATGAGCAAGGTCGGTCAAAATTGGTTATTGATGTTCTCGTGATTTTCGTATTCGCATGATAATGTTGAACATGATGCTAACTGCTAGAATAAACGGCTAAGATTTCTGCGGTTTTAAAAGCTTACGAACAGTCATACGTTTTCATAATTATGAGCTTATGGACCGGAAGGAACAGAGATTTTTACTTGCATTGATTTTTGCTGCTTCGCTATCTAAAGGACTAACTTCTCTCGCCGGGGAAGTTGAGCGAAGCGGTCAATGACTTCGGACACGTTGATGCCGATGTCTCTGTGGGTGTATAGAAGCACCAGTCTAACAATGCGTTCCACAGACATTGTAGAGCGCAAGTAGTTTTTTAGTAAACTCTTGTTAAAAATATTCTCTCTGCGCTGGCAGTGGTCACTGGAAGGGTGACTAGAATCTGGAACAGTTTGTACACATTTACATAGAACCTGCAGTCGCAAAGAGAGAGGACATCTATTCCGGTGCTAAAACCTAAAACACTCCCTCGATGCCGTTGGCATCCTTGTTTAGGTACCTTGTACAAACAGTAGGCTGTTCGATTCCAGTGATGTCCGTCGTTTCGTCAGGAAGTATGGAGAAGCAGCCTACTTTTGCAATTAGGCTTTCTTTGATAATTTCGCCACAAATTTCTATAATTTGGTTTTGTGCATCTGGGCTTAAATACGAGGCATTACTGGGGCAACTTTCCAAATGGTTCTTCAGATATGTATCTCCACAATCAGCTCGCATGCGAAGAAGCGCTCTGAAAATACCTGTACTTTTAGCGGGGGCTATGCTTAAATCCATAGGGCCACTGTCCCTGTGGCCACGGAGAGCCAGACCTTGTAGCCCGCAAAAAGAATTTCCTCAATAATAAGCCATTTACTTTCTCCTGTTTTCTCATATTTTACTTTGCCTGCCCTGGTCCAGCTGATCGATCACATTGGGCACGCTTCCTGAAAATGTTTGGAGAAAATTATCAGCTGCTAGCTCACAGGCATGGTAATATTTAGTATTTTCGTGTGTGTGGAAGATTGCGAGCGCGTGCTTTCATTTCTGGAACGACTTGGACACGAGGGCTCCAGTGCACGCATGTTGGTACAAGTTTATAACAGCATTAACCCTATAAAGTTCCAGAATTGAAAATCTTTTAAAGCCCGCCTTTGGAAATGTCATTGCACTTTTCGCGTCAAAAGTCTATGAGAAGTTTATACCCATAAAGTTTCGGAATTGAAATCCATGCGCTCCGTAGATTCCGCGGCCGCTGCGAGATGCCGCAACGAAAAGCCCTTGAACGAAAAGCCCTATCGAAAAGCCCTTGAAAGTTTGTGCTCGGATGGGGCTCCTTGCGTTACGTGACCCCAGGTGCCACGAAATCCACCCTAAGTGCCACGAAATATAGCCCGAGTGAGGCCGAAATGTCTTTCGAGCGCGAAAAAGACACTGTAGACAGAATACAGAATGATTCCCGGTGTCGGTGGTAGTTTTGGTCGGCGGTGCATGCCGGCACGAAAAAATTTCGTGGGGGGGGGGGGGGGGGCTGAAGCCCCATCAGCACCCCCCCCCCCCCCTGGCTACGCGCCTGGTACAAATGTGTACCGCTTTTCATACCCTGTAATAAAGACAGTGGTACATATATGTACCACTTTTTTACGAGAACTGTTCGGCAGAATTTAGTAAAAATTTTGTCAAACAATTTCTTAAGCCATGCTGAGTGTCGTTTTGCAGGTTTTAAGCGAAAAAAGGTAATGGAAAAATAGCGCCTCACAAAGGGTTAAGCAGTTGATTTCCCTCATTCGCTCGACGAGGAGCTTCAATGTCCTTCTCTCGGCCAATTGGAATTGTCGCACAGTCCATGAAGTCCCACCCATGGTGTCGCACCACCCCGCCAGACTTCGCCCCTGGTATGCAACCATCGACCCGCTCTTGATGCGATGAAGAGACAATTACTGGCGTCGGCGCTGTTCCACGTTAGTCAGCAATTGGTAGGCTCCCAATGGTAACGGCCAGCTTATAGCGAATTTCGTCTTCACTCGCGCTACCGCTTCCAAAGAATGCGGCGATTGCGGTCACCTTGAAGGGAAGTTCTTTGTCTGCCTGTCAATAGTCGGCGCCGGGCCCCGTCGTTGTACAGGCTGACGTTGGTGCTTCGCGGGAAGCACACGAAGACTCCCGTTTAGAGACGCACGTGGCCGATGATTCGTGGCGGTTCGGGGTCCCAGAACTCGTCTCGTTCGTCAGCTCTGGCTCGTCACACGCACGAAGACGCGACGCACAGGCGCTGGTTTCTTCGCCAGCTCTTTGCCGTCGAAAATACGAGGAAGTGAGGATAGCAGTCCATAGCTGCACGCTCGCCGGTGAAGCACCTTTTTTCCAGAAGGACCGCCAGGCACAACAACCCGCACAGTTGTTGTCCAATCGGATGAATTAAAAGTACGCATTTGTGATAAACGAAGAATGGCAACCGCAACCGAAGAACGCCCTATCCTAAAGGGACTCTGCCTTACGGCGTCAATCATGCTAGTCATGTTTGGGCGGCTAAGGTCGGGGGTGGCCTGCACATTGACTGTGCAGCTGCGAAATTACGCAATCAGCTTGCCTGAAACAGGTCACTTCCATAAGTGCTAAGCAAGCTTCGATTGAAAAGCTATACAGACGAGCTGACGCGCTGTTTCTATTGTCTGAAGGTCGCGTCCGTGCCCTACAACGAAACATGCTCGAGCAATTAAGAGCGCCTTCGCCTTTACGAAGTCTGGATGACATTTATTTATTTATTTATTTATTTATTTATTTATTTATTTATTTATTTATTTATTATTTATTTATTTATTTATTTATTTATTTATTTCATAATACCAGCCTCACAGGCGATCTTTACAGTCACGATACATACCGATAACATAACTTTCAAGCATAGGAATAAAATTGCCAGGTGAGAAAATTATAATATCTCGGGGCAATCAATTCCAACCTCTGATTGTCTGAGGGAAGAAAGAATACCTGAATGTGTCATTCTGGAATCTATATCCAATTAAATGTTTTGGATGTTTAGTTCAGGTGTTTCGCCGTTCAAGAAAGGTACTTATGTACGACTGTTTAGTTTGTAGCCCCCATTAAGGAGATGGAATAGATACTTCAGGCGTGAGAATTGAGCGCGCTTGCGAATTGTCGGGAGCGAAGCCTTGTTAAGGAGTTCTGTCGGGGAATCATTATAGCTGTACTTATTAGGAATGAATCTTATCGCTTTCCTGTGTATTGCTTCTGGGCTTTTTATGCACTGTTTGATATGGGGGATCCAACCGGTAATGTCATATTCTAGTACACGACGAATGAATGAGGGGTAGGCTAGCAGCTTAGTGTCTGGGGAGGCAGATTTCAAAGTGCGTTTAAGCGAACAATGTGCTGGAAATTCTTTAGGAGCTATGTGTGACACATGTTTGTCCCATTTTATGATAGAACCATGCCCAAGTTTTTTTAATCATCGACAATTTTTAATTTCTGTTGTTCGATCGTGTAGGCGAATTCTAGTGGTTTTTTTCCTGCTTACTTTCATAAAAATAGCCTGTCTAAATTAATATTCATTTGCCATGCCTGACACCAATTTGCTCTTCGCGAAAGTTCGTAATTTAGTCTTAATTGATCATTACTGTTACTTGGCTAGTACCATTTACTATGGTTGATTATACTTAACATTTCAAACAGTTCTGTGTCTTTGTAATGTTTTTAGAACCGTATGACGGCAGATATTAAAGCTGAACGAGTGTTATCAGTTCAGTTTATTTTCCTTAAAGACCCCCGACTTCAGGGGTATTATACTTAAGGGGTGGATACAAGATTCGACATTACACTCGTTCAAGTAACATATGCACATATATAAATATACGCATACTCAAGTATGTGCACACATGTATACACACATGTTAACACTTACATATGTACACATACATACACGCATATAAATACACACAGCATATATAATGAAAATTCAAGTACAACGTAGTTGGAGATGGTCACTGACGTGTTATAAGAATACGAATGGGCAGCTTATGTCGACAATGGTAGTAGGGAGGCCGTTCCAGTCTGCCGCCATGGGAAGACAAAACGAGTCTAAAAATGATGTTCGTGAAACCTGCTGCGAGTGGCTGGTCCGGTATGATATGCGCGATGCGGGCGTCATATAGACGATTCATGGGCGCCGCCATGTTGAGCTGTTACACAAACAATTTCTTAGTTTTATGAGAAGTTAAGTCACGTAACATGGTCATGAAACGCTGAACGTATTTATGCAACTGTATTCATGCTTGCGAATCGACTGTAGTACCGTAAACTTCGTTGTTAAAGACAGCAAACAAAAGCGTTATCAGCCCAATATGGCGGCACATAAACGCTTCCTTAAAATGGTGCATAGGGTGTTTGATGAAGGGTAGAACTGTAGAAGAATTTGTGGTAAAGAGAGAAGGTAGCGATGCGGCGACGTAAAACGAGGTCTGGAAGCCCAGATAGTAATTTCAGTGACCTGGCGCTGATGTCATATGAATATGAAGAATGGATGAATCGAGCGGAGCGGTTTTGTACAGCGTCGATGAGATATGCTTGATGTGGATGCCAGACTGCGAAGGCGTGATCTAGCTATGCGAAGGCAAGCAATATTACGTGATTTGGAGCGTTCCGCAAATGACGTTTTAAAAAGCCTAAAGTTTTGTTAGAAGTTGAAATGATACACATGCGTACGCCAGATCAGGTCGTTTGACACAGTGACACCGAGGTATTTATAAGTGTCAGTTGATTCTAGAGCCAAATATATTAATTGCATACGCAAACCTGCGAGGATTATGGCTACGGGTGAACGACATGCTTTTTCATTTGTTAACGTTTAATGTCATTAAAGGTACACCATTCTGAAATATTAGCAAGGTCACTCTGTAGGGTTATCTCATCCGAAGTGTTTAGTACGGCGCGGTAGATAACACAGTCATCGGCGAACATGCGTATATTACAGGATACATGCAAAGGTAAGTCGTTGATATAGATTAAGAATAGGAGCGGGCCAAGAACCGATCGTCGTCGCATAGCGAATTTAGGTGACAGATTAGGTTAGGTTAAGGTATAGGCCAAGCAGCTTGCATACGCATCATCACCCAGCACCTGGTGTAGCATGTCAGGCGAACAGCCAGGCTAACATCTCCAGCATAGATCATTAAAGCATGTTTCTATCTCTGTGTCTCTATTTTGTACTCTCTCTAATTTCGGAAATAACGGAAGCTTCTTAGCATATCCAGGTACCGAAACACCGCTTGGATTTTCTTCTTCTCTCTCTCTCTCTCTCTCTCTCTCTCTCTCTATATATATATATATATATATATATATATATATATATATATATATGTACTTCTGCGCCATTTTGTAGGCACGCGGCCCGTAGCGTCCCGTAGCTTTTGGTCTCCTGTAGTTCTGAAACTCCCTATATTATATCGTCTGCCTGCATGCTTCGACTGTATTTGCCTGTCCTTCCAAGTGACTTCGTCGCTTTATAAGCGGCACGTGCGCTCGAGCAGCAGTGGTTCGCACTCTGCCCCCACTCCCCTTCCTAAACACACATAAATGTTGCGCCGCGCAGCTGGTTCGCGGGGTTCAAAACCGCCATTGACTGCTATAAAAGCAGAGGCGCCGCGGCTCTAACGATGCATTCACGCGCTCACAACGGTTCGCCGACTCTCTTTTGCCCGTTCTGTATCTCTTATTAGAGCCTTTTTTTTCCTCCCAGCCCGGCCAGTGGTTGCATTGTCGAGAGTGCCTCGGTTACGTCTTGGCGGACACGTGTCCGTGGCGGCAGCGACTCGTGTTCCCTCCTTTCTCGCCGTCGTAGGTGATGATTGATGCGAAGCGTTGCGCGAACACTCGACGGCTGTTAGCTACCGGGCAGAACGGACCTCGCTCTGCCTCGTGAGTATCTCTGTTTTTCGTTTGCCAAACACCGCCGAGGTAAACGAGAGCGCCGAAAGCGCGCAGCCATTGCAAGTGTTTCCGTCGTCGCTTCTTTAAGAATTTCGTTTTCTAGCTCTCTGGATTGAATAACTCTCACTTCGCCATCTGGCTCCCTAGTTCTTCTCGGAAACATTGCACGAATGTTTCTTTTTTTTTAATATTTATATCCTAATCGATTTCCAGCGCTCGTTTCGTCGTCCGCGTAGTCATAGTCGAGGCGCCACCGTGACATAGTGTTACCGCACTTTTTTTCCTCTACGCAGTTAAGCGCAAACTTTTTAGAGTGGTTCAAGTTTTGGAGTATGCCTCGTTTCTGAAGGTCAGCCGTTTTTGGCATGTAATTTGTTCTGAAACGTGTTTAGAACACTGCCCACTAGAGGGTCGGCAACTGGAGGGTCCCATCGAATCAATGTCAATGCAACGAAACCGTAAGCTTTGCCGTTGTGCAATTCCTCCCAGAACAAGTAAACGTGACCCGGCCTAGACATCGAAGAACCAAAGTACCACACAGGTCCTGCACAAATTACGTTTTTCATAATAATTCAGTGGCATTTTACACTAAGTGTGCGTGCGAAGCGTCTGCTACCCACTGCCACGGTCGCAGGGCTAAATAATGCTTAATAAAGGACTAGAGCAAGATCCTATTTCGTATTAGAGATTACTTTCATCTTTTGCGTCACAGAAATGTCCAGCGCAACGCGTCATAAAAGTGACGGACATTTTCACACACCCATTGATGTTTTCGAAAGTATATAGGAATTAGAGCACTGCACGTACGGGCCGACTTTTTCAGCCCGGGCCGGGCCCGGGCCCGTTTTTACGTTGGGCTGCCCGCCCGAGCCCGACCAAAAGTTTTATGGTGCGATCCGGGCCCGGCCCGGGCCAGGAAGTAATCTACGTTACCCGCCCGGCCCGCCACCCCATTACCTTAGGCCCGAGCCCACCCTGGCCCGGCTCGAAACCGGCCCGTACCCGGCCCGAGACCAAGAAAGACCACCCAGCGGAATTGAAAAAAATAAAATAAAGAAAAGAACGAAATGAATTTATTCTTAAGGCATAAATACATGTCATATGCAATTATGAACACCATTTGAGCGGTGTGAACGCACATACCTGCGCGCAAAGTAGTACGAATGACCCGGCCGAGCAGTATCGCCAGCAGTTTCCAACGGCGCGACCTTGATGCGACCCAATCCACTTCTATCGCAGCGCCGCCACAGTATTTTCCACGTCGGGAGCCTCACTCCAAAGCATGCGCCGCCCCAGCCGCTCGTCCCACTCAACCGTATTGTTTAGTACACTCTAGCCAAAGCGCAGTCACGACCGATCGTGAGCGCAGCGCATGGATGGAGTAAATGGAGCAAGAAAGCTTCTCGTTCCTCCATGGTGCAGCGTAATGCGCTGTGGCTAGGCGACCGGTGTAATCATGGATGGACGCAGTGCCATAATTCAGCTGCATGACGAATTATCTAACCAGTCATCGTTCTACCAATTCGCTTTTGAAGAATCGGCAAGTCGCGAACGCGCGTACACCGCGCTGAAAGCATTAATTACATTTATTTAGGTAAGGAATACAATGGCATCCTTTGGGTTGAGGTGACTTCGGTCTTTCTGCACATTTACATTCTGTTCAAACAGTGCAAAATACGACGGAAGAAGAAAAGGGTAGTACACAGGAGTAGCACTGCTAGCTTCCAGCTGCGCCGGGGCAACAGGTTTTTCAGAGTTGAGACGTGCGAGGATAACTCGCTGCACGTTACGTGCACACCAACAGAAAGTCCGAGCCCGGCCCGGGTCCGCGTCAAAATACCCGAGCCCGACCCGGGTCGCAACACTACATTTCCTAGTAGGTACAGCGTTTGACCGCTGGCGCCACGCTGCGCCGCTCGCGCGTACCGCGTTTCTAGGTGGTTCCGTTCAGCGAGGGCGCTCGAACGCAATCATATGGTTTGCACGAATGCAACCCTTGGAAGCGTGGCTGTATGGCTGGATGGTTACGGCGCTCGCTTCGGGATCTTGCGTACGCGGGTTCGAAACCGACGCGAAGCGGCGGTCGTTGGGGTGTTGCGGAGCGCAGCGTAGCAACACCCCGAATAAAAAAATACTGCTCCAGTCAGGTAGACTGCTCCCTCCCTGATAGTGAGATTATATTTGGATCATCAAAACAGTGATGCGTTTATAACACCACCGATCCCAACAGCAGGCGTCACCACCAGCCCAGCGTTTTCTCCGTCAACGCCTCCTCCGTTCCAACGGCGGCGGCTCGAAACATGGTACGCGCGAGCGGCGCAGCGTGGCGCCAGCGATCAAACGCTGTACCTACTAGCAAATGGAAATACGCCGGCAAAAAAGCACATTCCGTGCCCGAGCCCGGCCCGAGCCCGTGAAAAAACTGCCCTACCCGGCCCGACCCGGCCCACGGGCCGGGCCGGGCCCGGGCTTTCGGGTAAGCCTGTGCAGTGCTCTATCTAATAGTAATGGACAGTTGTCCTTTCTGGTGGCACACGCTTTCGTAGAGAAGTAAGGTGATGCGCCAACAGTTCCTCGCTGAAGCATCCCGCGCGCTGCTTATAGTTCAAAGAAATTAGGAGGCGAAATTCGTGAGCTGTTAGGCCACGCTACGATTGCTATAGTTGTTGAAATGAAACGAACGAGGTGATGAGAATGAAAACGTTTTTATTGAGGCTTGACTCATGGGAAAGCTATAGGGCGTTTTCAGAGCCGCCCTAGAAGCAGCGTGTCCTCGGCGAAAGTCAAAGGTGAGTCTGGGGTGACTGTGCCGCAAGCCACCTATCCGATCGCCGGCTTGATCCATATGTCTCGTATACAAGGAGACCCCCGCTGTCCCCAGGTGGCGCTCCCGATGCTGAGCGTGGCGCTATCTGAAGAAATGCGCCAGGCCACAGTCCGGGCTCTGCAGTGGTGCGTCCTTGTCGGCGGGCGCTGCTGAGGGGTCGGGTACCTGCGACGGAAGGGCGAGGGTGCTGCCGGTACCATCGCCCAAACAGGTCAGATGTGAGAACGAAGCCGGAGTGAAGCCTGTGCACAAGGACCCGCCCCGACATTGGGGAGACCTGCGGGAAGTGGGTTTGGACCTGGCGTGACGCTCGCACGGAGCTTCCTTTTGCGTCGATCGGCGACCGCTCTCAGAGCTCTGTCCGGGACACATATACGGTGGTCCAGTGGTCATGTCGCTTCTGCTGGTGGAGAACAGCGAGAGGTAACGCGGTTGGAGAGAATCGCGCGTACCGCCCCCGCGGTGTGTCACGTTACCCTCGACCGCCCCAGGGATCGCGTGAAGTGTCGCGGCGGGCCTTATTCGCTCGTCGTCGGGCCTGTCTGACGAGATGCACAGCCGATGGGAATGTTTGCCGAGACTTGTGTATGCGCCTGGAGTGCGATTTGCGAGCCAGTGCATGCATCGATGTCTGTAGCTCACGTACTGATTGAGACCCTGTCTACGGCTCAGGCTGTCGCTCGGAGTTCAAGTTCTGTTGGCCTATCGGCTTTTAGGGGCGAAGCTCCTTATAGCGGCACCCGTTCGTCCCCGTCGTAGTAGGTAGCCACGTCTAGTTTTATGAATTGCTCAATAGATGGCGTTGTGTGTCCCTATATGTATGTATACCCATATATACATATATATATATGTATACGTATAGTATAACCGGAAGCCGACTTCCGCTTCCACTTCCGGTTCCGCTTCCGGTTCCGGAAGCCAGCTTTCGGCTTCCGGAGAACGCTTCCGGCGTTTTATGAAAAAAATAATTCCGAAAGTTGTGTCCGTAGCGCGGAATCGAACCAGGGACCCCTCGCTTCCGAACGCGCGGCGCTAACCACTACGCCACGAAGCGCACATAGACACACGCACCACGATGGCAATAAATACCCAACATTAACGAAAGGCCGCGTTTCTAGCGCGTTTCTAACGCGTTTGTGCTAGCG
Source organism: Dermacentor silvarum (assembly GCF_013339745.2). Taxonomy (NCBI): domain Eukaryota; kingdom Metazoa; phylum Arthropoda; class Arachnida; order Ixodida; family Ixodidae; genus Dermacentor; species Dermacentor silvarum. Next base: position 23,953,404 of record NC_051155.1, on the reverse strand, counting down.
CGTTACGGCCCGTGTAAGAAGCTGGTGTAAGACGCTGTGGCCTCTCCGCCTTACCTTCAACGCGTTTCGAACGCGCTGGCCAAGGCGGTGGCAAGTCAAGTTCAAGTCGAGGAGCGTTTATGAATACGGGGGGTATACTCTCTCAGCAGTCATGTGATGGCGTCGGCAAACGCGGTGCACGTTCCGGCATGTGTAAATGGCTGCGTAAGACGCTGTGGCTGCTCCCCCTTACTAGAGAGTACTGCACGTTTCTAACGCGTTTGTGCTAGCGTCCCCTTAAGCGGGAGATCCGATGATTCCCTCCGGAGCTTCGCCCACTCATCATCGTTCACCCCGTGGATATGCTGTGATTTTTTTTTCACCGCTGCGTCGGTCGCTATTTGTGGGTGGCGTTCAGCGAATGCCGCCCGGCAATTCGGATGTTGGGCGCCCATGTTGCGAGGCGTTGGCGTGATGTCATCGACGGCAATATCATCCTGCGGTGACATTTATATAGCAGCCGAACCAAGGCGGCTGTGCCCTTTTCCGTTTAGTTAAGTAGCGCCCAGCTGGTGCGTTCATCACAGCCTGCGTTCGATGCTTCAATAAGTAAGCGGAGCGTGGGCAGTTCCTCTACGCGCGTCTGTCTCGGAAATCCTATAATCATCGGAGAGCTTATCTGTGAAGTGACCCGAGTAAGGTCGAGTGAACGACTCATGTCAGCATGCTCCGCAAAGCAGTCGGGATCATAGGAATGCCCGTGCACGTTTGCAGCACACGTCGGTAATATCACCACCCATGTGGAAGCAGATCTATTTTTACTTTTTGGCGCACGAAAAGGGACGAGACACAGAGGTACGACGTGGACACAGCGCCAACGTCCAACAATTTTTTATTCTACGAAGCGGTACGCACATAGGGAACAGTCAGCAGCGCACGCACGCGCATATGTACTGGTTTTGAACACTTAAGACAGGCATAATGAGTTGTATTGGTTTTGTGTGCTCTTTCCTCCGATAGCGTTCATTTACCGTGCGGGTAGACGTAGGTTCAAGCAAATATTGTTTGTGTTGCACAAAGCTGCGTACTTTCACCCCCGCTTTGTAAGAATTATACGCCTAGCTGAGCAACTGGAGGCCATTCCGGAACGTCGCTCCGCAATTTACGCAGATTACGTCTCGTTGTGGACTCCGGCGGAACCAACTGACTCTCAGCAAAAGACGCTGCAAGTGGCACTACAGGCCACGACGGCTACCTATCACAAACTCTTATGCGACTACCACCGACGAAGACAACGTGCGCAGTTGTTATTCAGCCCAAGCTGAAGCGGCCTACGCGTAAGCGAAACAATTAAGCAAGCAGAGAATCCGGTGCGAATTCTCGGGATACCTGTCGACTGCACGGGCTTGCACAGCAGACAGTGTGCACCTGATGAAACGATCGTGCTGTCGCAAAGGTTGTGTTTATAAACGGCATAAAAACTCCAGTACGTGTGATGCAACAAAAGCGAAAAAAATTGGAGGACGCTTCATCTTCGCCTTTAAGAGTGGAACACGATAGCGTTACCGGGCTTCGTTCGCATCACATTTACTGCAACACACAACGTGGGAAAGCCAGCTTACGAAGACCAAGCTTACACTGATCCCTTAAAGTCGGCTTCACTTTTAAACACAAATGCATTGCTGGGAAGACATTTTTACAGGAGCAATTTAAGCCGTCTTATGTGAAAATGGGAAGCCCCTAGGACCTTTTTTATTATTTTCGTAATTGTTTGCTGTTGCCCCGAGGCGTACGCGTGTCTAAAATTTAGAAAGGCTCGGTTTTCAACATTCCACTCAATATTGCCTAGAACCAAAGTGCAGCCAAACACCATCAGAATTGGAGGACGCTTAAGCTTCGCCTTTAAGAGTGGAACGCGATAGCATTCAAGGATCCGTGGCTGCTTATCAGGCTTTTCTCTCTTATATTCAAATTACAATGTGACGCTATCACGCCTGTAGGTTGTGGTTAAGTCGTACTCTGTGTTCGACGGACTTTGTGTGCGCTATGGATGTACCGAGTTAGTCTGGCGATCGAGAGGCGGAGTGCCGAGCGAGAAGGCGGTGGTATGCCGACTTTTCGCAAGCACGCAAGCGGTGTCACGTCGAGCGCGAGTCGACCGACCCCGAAGTCGTCGGCAAGCGCCGAGCACGAGCTGAACAAGACCGACAAAAGGCGCGGGCTAGGCGTGCACAGGAAACTTACGACGCACGCGCAAGGCGGCTTGCGACAATGCGGGTCAGTGCACAAAAAGAGAATAGCACCCATACGCTTGCGCGTAACCAGCGTTCACGAAGTGAAACGTCACTATAATTTTTAAGCACACCCGCACACACAAACAGACACGCACACAACACACACACTCGCAAAACACACACAGAGATAGAAAACGAGTTTTGTCTATGTCCACTTCACAGGAAGCGAAAACGGTTAAGTGAAACATTTATTCAGGTAATGAGTAACACGAGAACAAGGTGAGGGCAGGAGCCAACATAATGTTGCTTTGAAGAAGACAAGTCCACTTGTCGAAACGTTGGCTCCTGCCCTCACCTTGTTCTCGTGTTACTCATCGCCTTGAATCGCCATCTCCCGCATTCCCCTTGTTTTCCCTGGATTTATTCAGGTAGAGTATTATCTACAACAGTCTTTTATCAAGAACCAGAGCAGAGCATCATTGTAGAAACAGGAAGACGATCTTCAATTTATGTAGAGCAGAGAAGTCTACCGCAAGAGGTTTGTCTCTCCCTGGCCTGCTGCTCTACGCGTAAAGTGACAATGGGGATGAGAGAGAGAGAATGTGCGAACGACGATAATAGTGTACAGTGAACTATGTACGCATACAAGGGTGGTGGCTTGGGCTAGTTGGCAATTTGTGGTAGAAACGACGTACAGCGCGAAGAACGGGGACTGAGAGAGACAACACACACTGCGCTGCGTTTTTTTTATTGCGATAGCAATTATATGGACACTTCAACTGAATTTCTGCCGTCGGCGTCGCCGTGAGGTTCCCTATAGATAAAATCTTCGCCGCGCGCCGTATGCCCGAGCGGATGCGTGCGGGGACGCGCGCTATCACGGAGAGCGAACGCACTCAATCTCCCACGCGCAAGCAAGGAAGCAGGAAGCCAGCGCCGGAAAGAGCGGGGGGGGGGGGGGGGGCGCACTTCTACTTTGCCAACAACCGCGCTCGTCGCTCGTTCGCACCGTCTCTTATCTCCACACGGCTCTGACCTTTATGCGCCGTGCATTCGCCGCTCAGTTTCCGTTGAAGCGATAGACCGCACGTACCTTCGCCCGCAGCGGCGTATGCTTGCTGCCAGCGTTTTGACAGTCGTTGTTTGCAGTCATTCAGTGTGATCTATTCGTGTTTGTTTGTGCGCGCTCACACCACGCTTGTTCATTCAGTTAGTAATAGACGGGTCACATTTTCCAACGCACGCTACACATGCAATGCTGCCCGGGTCGGCAGTGCAGCGCTACAGGTGTGTCCCTTCGCACGCGCTGCCCACGGGAAGCGCTTCTCATCAACACCACCGTTTCACACGCGCCTTCTCGTGGTCATCGAGTCTCTCTTCATGTCGGTCTACTTACGCCGCAGCACACCTGCTTACTTAATCAGCTCATGTTTACTACAATTCATATTGCTACCAAAGCCGCTCACCTTACTTCGTATGACATTGCTGTGTTGCTATCGCATTCATTGCTTCGCCCTTAGGGCGAAACTGTGACATTTTTTCCCCATTCTTCGATTGCGTGTCTAATGGCAGCGCAGTGTGTGTGTCGTCTATCTCAGTCCCCGTTCATCGCTCTGTACGTCGTTTCTACCATGTACGCATGTATGTATGCATGTTTTGCGCACAGCTTGTCACGAAGGGCAGCAGGTGCCTTTAATGTAGATCCATACAGAGAGCCTGCATGCAGGTGATGCCGCTCTGCTTTGAAAATGTCGAGTGTACTCTTATTGCTCTCAGTGCACTTTGAGTGTTGTTATGCGGCACCAGGATTTTCCGTTCCGAGAAAATGTCTGTCGCCCATACCATGCAATCACTGTGGCACCCCAAGCATGTAATCGAAGCCGTACGCATTCATTTACCGTTTCGTTTCAATCTCAGGGAATTTCTGCTTTGCCTGCACTCGTGCTTTCACGAATTGCATATCTAACACGTGTTGGCGTACCTGTAGCCTAAAGATCCATTAGTTCGTCTTTCTCCCTAAGTTACCGTTCTCAACGTTATAAATCTAGCCGGAACGCCGCCGTCTCGCGAAAAAGTGCGTACAACTGAAAGTTACCGCGTGGGCTCTTCCTCGCCGAGTACTGTCGTATACGACACAGTGTCTTGCACTAACGGTTCGACCGCGGCGGTCAAGCTTGACTCCGCAGCGTGTAAGTTATGGCGCCGTCGTGCACTTGGTGGCGGGTTCGTTTCCCGGCCGCGACGACCGCTGATGGCGCTCAAGTGCGGAGTTCTGGGTGGGCGTGATCGAACTCCATGCAGGTGATGAGGATTAACACGGGGCCTCCAGCGATCGGCGTCTCTTATGCCAGACTGTGTAATTTGAGCCGCAAAGTCTCGTTATGCAACACAAATGGAGGAGTTATTGCCATCATAGCCGCTGTGCTTGACAGCGTGTTTGTATCACGGTGATACGATGCGGACAATGCGTGATAACCTCATTAATTGCCTCCTAGCTCGCCTTCTGAAACGCCAAAACTATGCCTACCTGATTGGCGGCTTGCTGGAAAGCGTGAACGTTAAGTGCGTGTTCCAACTAAATGCTTTTGTTTTGACGGCATGCCGGCTCTTAAGTTACGGCGTGATGGAATAGAGCGTGAGTAATGAACTGATTTGCTCCGACTTCTGGACGCTCGTGCGGGGCCGCTTTTTAATTGAAGCAGCCTCGCTCGCTCGTCAGTCGGAGCAGTTTATTAATGAGCGGCATTTGATTCCCGCTCTCGTGCGCTCATGCCGCGGTGAATACAGGTGACAGTGAAAAACAGCATCTCTGCAGGCCGCGCTGCGTTTTCGTACCTGATGTCGCAGCAGGGGAGGAGGATCGCGTGAGGCATTCGACGTGGCCGGTACCTCGTGCGTGTGCATCTAAAAAGCGCGGCGACGTCTGCCGTTTCGCTCGTACCGACAAAGCGCGCGCGCGATTGCCCAGCGTGTCTTGCCGCTCAGATGCCGTCGTTCGGGCCCAGGTTGAATGTCGCCCGTTGACCTTTCTTTTTTCTTCCATTCCTCGGCTTCATCTTTCGCTACGCTTTCCTCTCTGCCGTCTGCTCGACGTCGTCTGTGTTCAGAAACAGGTGGCAGACATCTACCGAGGAGCATAATGCCAGCAACAGAAGCAGCCAAGAGAATAGGCGAGCGGAAACAAAGGGCATGTCGCATGTTGCACTCCTGCTATGCTAACGGGCCGAGAAAATTGATAACGCTTCCGTCGCGTTGTCTTCGTGTGACGGTGGATCGCTCGTCGTCGCCTGGGGCGAACAGACGCGTCTACGTGTGCGCGTCGCAGGAGAGTCGTGTCGCGTGTACTCGCTGATGGACGCAGCTGCGGCGTCTCTGCCGTTTCACCACGTCGGCGGTGAGTGCGTCGACTCCTCGCGCTTCATAGGACGACGATGCACATGGTCATTTGGTGAACCCAGTAGGAATGATGGAATGAACATTTTTTTATTGATGTTACGAGGTGCCGCTAGGTTAGGGGGCCCTCAGTCCAGGGCTCTGCTGGTGAACGTTCCCAGGCACTTCTGGACGTAGTCCACCAGGCAGCGTCGGTCGCGCTGTGTCTTGGAGAAACACAGCATTAAGTGTGTGTTCATTCCATCGGCTCGCGGCCTCAGTGCATCACCTCAGTGCCCTCTGCTTTATACTGTGACTGTATTTCTGAGTGAACTGCAGTTTACATCGTCGGTGTCGGTTGCGTGTGATCCTTGGGGCGGGGAGAGAAGGTCAGAATATAGCATGGTGGGTCAGCGGTTGCCTTTCTGGGATTTGGAGGTAGGGGCAACACTGTCATGCTTGATTACACATGATGAAGTATACAGAAATGTTGGGCCCGGAGAATGCTCGAGCAGTAAAATAAATAATTGTTGACGATGCCGTAGTAACTTACAGCCAGCATCGCTCTAATGCGCAACCTCTGGGCCTCCGTACAGCCAGTCCGAAAACTCATTGGAAGTCAGATAAGGAACACCGGTTGCACCGGCGGCGATCCCAAATAATCAAGTGGGCGAAACGCCTTTAATCTGCAGAGTGGGCTGTGTTGCGTTTCTAGAACGTGGACAATGTTATTGCTACGCCATAACAGACGTCTGTAAACCATTGTACCTGGGCGCTGGTCGGCCCGCTCTGGCAGGTATGACGGATAAAGTTGAATTAGGCTCGGCGAAGGGTTTCTGAGCATTGCGTGGCTTACTGGTTGTCTCCTGCTGAAGCTGCGGATTCGATTGCCAGCCACGGTACAGCCGCATTCCTTGTCCCGTAGAGTTTCATACAATAATTACTATAGAGGCGTCTACGACAGCTGCAACCACGGTGCTGCAGTCAGCGTGGGAATGATGGCTATGGATTGCCCTAAACTTGGTTCTTTTGGCTTCGAACGACTTGGCGACTTTTCAGACTCGTAATTTGCAGCAATGTACTTCGTGGTAAATAATTAAATGAACACTCACAAAATTGTACGACTGCAGGATTCGAACAGAGTGTCTCTAGCACTTGAACCCGATATAGAAAGCACTACGCCACGGACGCGTATGTCGACATGCGGCATAGAACATCTTAAAAATTTATCGCGGGCGTATTGAGACGCTTGGCGCATTTCAATTTGGCCTACGGGCGTAACCGCTGCGATTAGTAGCGATCACGCGTGTTCGCAGAGCCTTGTGCACTTTGAGAACTATCTCTGACATGTAAGACAATGAAGGCAGACATAAAGCGTGATAAGCAAAGCCACAAGCACGAAGACCAATCCGTGTGCTATGCCCATCATGCCATCCCGGCCCCGGCGGCCGCATTTCGATGGAGGCGAAATGCAAAAACGCCCGTGTGCTTGCGTTGTAGTGCACGTTAAAGAACCCCAGGTGGTCGAAATTATTCCGGAGCCCTCCACTACGGCGTGCCTCATAATCAGAACTGGTTTTGGCACGTAAAACCCCAGAAAGAAGAAGAAGATGCCCATCATGCCCATGGTGGCTAAGCGATGGCAGCGCCAAAGTTCACTCTAGCGATTATTGTACGAAACTCTGTGCCCTGTCCCACCATATGTCCCCCGTGCTAGAGAACGTAAGTGGCCCTGTTCGGATGTACTCGATCAACGCCTGGCGGCGGCGCCTGTCAGATAGCGCACTGACTTTGCATGTTCGGCCGAACAGATATGCGTAAGACGGTGTCCTCTTCTGAGCACATTTTACCGAACCTGCCATCGATCAGAGAACCACGTCTCACTGCCGCTAACATTTTCCCTTTCGAATTTATTCTCTTTCTTTATACACTAATTTCTTCATAGCGATGACCGAGGTGCAGTTATAATGCTGGCTAGAGTGCGAGGACAAGGGACGCGCTTATAACACAGGCTTCCGATAAGCGAGGGTGACGTGGCGTCGCGGCGATGCCTTCAACCGTCACGCAACAGCTGGCGCCCCCTTTCGCCCACTCTGCTCCGTCGAGGCGCGCACGTGACGTGGCGTCGCAGCCAATGGCAATTTAGGCGCCGTTTATGCTTGTCCAGACGGAAGACTCCGGATTTTTCGCTTAGTGGGCTATTTGCTCCTTTCCCATCAGTAACGTTGTAACAATTTAACCCCGGAACGCCCAATACATCACATGCTTCTACGTGCGCGGCTGCGCTGAGGCTGATGGCTCGAAATGCTGACGTAAGTGCGGGAAATTTCACGCAAAGTTCGTTGTTTCGTTCTTCATATTATGGACTGACGTTTCAGCTCTGGATAATTCAACAGTCGAAATAATGAATTGTTTTAATGTAATAATATAAGTTCTAACTCAAAGAACATTTCCAGTGTTTCTTTTATTTTCTAAATGCATTTTCCATGGCCAAAATTAAGGTGAACACGTTTGTTCAATTTTTGTCGATGTGGAACTGTGATTACGAGGTCAATGTGCCCTTCCAGATATCTATTCATGTATGATTAGGAGCTTTAGGCGTTTATCGCGTCTGATACTCTTGGCTAATTTCAACAGTGAACGCTCCTAAGTAGGTGCGAAAGGCATAGTCTTTGATCATCAGCCCACGTGCCTAATTTCGCCGCGCAGTGACGGAGCTAGCACGATCAGAACAATGACAGATTTCGCAAAACGAAGGCGCGGACCAAGCAGTGCCATTCATGCAGCACCGTGTTATCCAAGGGTCGTCCGCGATTCTCCATTGTGCTGGATTGTATTTCTATGCGGCTGAAAGCACGCTCCTGCATGATGTGCCGATTCATTGTGCCTGACGCACGTGTATGAAACCACGTGTCGTTGACGTCACGCTGGTTCTACTTAAACTGCTGTGGAAATAAAGACGGGGCTTTTTCGCCTGCCGGCGAGTTGGACGACAGTCGCCTCAGTCTTTGGCCGATCACGCACTGATAGCGGCGGGCGACAGAACAATGACAGATTTCGCAAAACGAAGGCGCTGACCAAGCAGTGCCATTCATGCAGCACCGTGTTATCCAAGGGTCATCCGCGATTTTCCATGGCAGTGCTGACAGTGTCGTTATCATGCCGATCGCTTACAATTGCAATCGTTGCGATCGATCATGTGATCGCTTACAATTGGCAGGTGCCCGACGTTCGGCCACTGAGTACATGCTGTTATCTAAGAGAAGATTTGCGAATAGTGGTCCCGTTAGGCTGCGTGTGCTCCTTGTCGCTCTATCTGGAGCGTAGCAACGCGTCGAAGTTAGGCGTCGCACGCGTATTATCACGCGTCCCGAATGAAAAGCGAACACGAGAAAATGAACGAAAGACCATATCTCTTTCTACGTGCGCGGCTTTGTGTGACCACGGCCGCTGGATAAATGTAAAGCCCCTATATATAGAGGCGTTCGATAAATGCACGACTGAACGCCGCCGCATCACATTCCATCACGGCGAGCGAGAGCCAGGCAAAAAAGAAAAAAAAAAGGTCGATTCTTCTTTCAGAGACATTGCTCATAACAGGAAATTGAAACGTGTATTCCAAGAAGCAGTAGGCAGTTTCGTTGCTTGCACATTCACAAATACAAGTTCATAATGGGCACCGTTCTTTATTAGTTGCGATTTCGTTTGAAGGGCGGTGCAATGACAGCGACAGCAAGCACGCGAGGCGTGTGCTACAGAGCAGCGTAAGCGGCACCCCCCAGGCTACCAAGCGTCATGGGTGTAGGCCACGGAGAAAGTGGTGTAGGCGATGCGGCAGCATGTGGCAAAACTGCGTCGTTAGCAGGTGGCATCGCGCTTGCACGGCCATATTTTCAAAGGAGAGCAGATCGTGTGGGCCGAAGGCAGTCACGCGGTGACAAGCGAGTGACCTTGGCGGGGCGGGCGGGCCGTTTCGCTTCGCCTTCCCCTGTCCAACCTCTCCTCGCGACCTTTCCGCGGGCTACCCCTCCGTGTCGTCCCACGCTTCTTCGACCATCCCCCCTTATAGCTCCCAGCGCTTCACAAAATGGCAAGTATAGCGCCATTTCGCGGAAATGAGAGAAAAATTGCGTGATGATGACCGCGTGACGTACGTACATGGGGCCGATTTTCGCTGGCCCTCGACAGGAAACACCTTTAACAGCGAAGCTGTTTATCCTGGGCGCTTGCCGTCAGGTGTAACGCCGAAATGTGGGCCGATCGTGGTGGTAGTGCATAAAGGGTCCAAGCGCAATGGCACATACCCCTGTGAACTAGCGAAGCTGCTTAAGCTCGAGGATGGTCCGTCGAGTGTACGCCACAAAACCTCCGCCTGGCGGTGACTTCACCATGCGTCGCCTAGCAACGCTTCGCCCCGACTGCGCCGAGCCTTGCCATAGCTGCGTGAGCCGTGACGTCATCACGCGCGCCGCATCGCTTCGCCTTAGCTTTGCCGAGCCATGACGTCACCGCGCCGTGCGGAGTGGTTGCCGCGGCTGCGCAGAGGCGGAGCTAAGCCGTGACGTCACGGCGCTGACCCACGGGATATCAGCTCCGCGTCGCCGCCGCGGCGACACAAAAGCCCCGCCGTCTGCGGGCCTAGCACATCGCCGCGAAGATGAGGCGGCCGAAGAAGAGCGTCACCCCCGAAGAAGTGGAAGCGCGGCGCGAAAGCCGCCGCGCCGCTATTTGAGATCGAGTGAGACGACTTCGGTTAGATCCCGAGTATAGCGTCGCCGAAGCGGCGGCGCAACGTCGGCGATTCGCAGAAGATCCGCAGTTACGAGCCCGCGAAACCGAGCAAGAGCGTTTGAGCCTCCAGATACTTTAATGTCCGAGTGATCGTTGCCCTTTGGGCTGTCAATGATTCTGGGGTGATCATGCGCAAAACATGGCCGAGTCTCGAAGCATAACCTCGCGAAAATTTGGCCGAACCGAGATAAAGCTATAGGTGGGGTCGCCAACTTCACTGCTAGTGTGAAGCTGCCCCTAATTTTTATTTATTCTGAAATGGTGAACTGCGAAAGGGACGAGTAGCCATCGCTTGCAAGACAGTCTTGCGTCAACAAGACAAGTTTTCAGCAGTAATAGGACTCCCAACCTCAAGTTTGCCGTCAGACGCCAGCACCACTCCTTCCCCTAGCGGAAAGCCGTGTAACCATCTATCACTTCGCCCGCGCCGCCAGGCGCTCGCGATGCTCGCGATCTTTGAAAACTCGCTTTGAAAAAAGCGTTGTTGCTTATCATGACATTTTGCTCGTAACGACGCGCATCTCGCTGCATCTCTACTACGACGTGCTTTTAGTGACACATTGAGCGCCGGCTTGTTTGCGCTTGTGACACAGCTTGTGCTTTCTTGTGGTTTGCTTGACAGCGCGCGTGGGTTCTTTGCACGTGCGTCTTTGTCGTTATGACTTTTGTTGTAGCAAGTTGCAAGTAGTTGAGCACTTTAGCACAGGCGTATGATTAGGTAGAATATTCGTCAACAGAATGCGCACCGTACTATGTGACATCTTGAATCCGCGAGTTGTGTTGCAAGAGGAGGGCAGCGCCGGTTGCTGTGGCTTTCGGTCGTTCGTTAATACCGGTGCAACATGGCCACTTTCGATCGTGATCAAGCCCGATCCACATAAATTTTTCAATCGCTACCAAGAATGCTCACCGCTGCATGGGCCATTGGTCCGTATAGATTAGAAAAATACAGAAATAGCGCGACCAACCGGCCCCTTTGAACACGCTGTTAGAGTTCGTATCGAGTTGTTTGAGCTAACTCAGCATTACGATGCAGACGAGAGCCTATGCTATCGTGATCGACTGGATCCGGATTGTGCAAAATCGTGGTCGAAAGTGCCCGTGTAGAAGCACCCGATCCGGATCGGATCGATCCGAAGTGCCTGTGTGACGGGGGTATAAAGTAGCCATGGGTTGGGTTTCGGGACCGCAGTGTCGTCACAGTCGTGGCGTGGCTGACCGAAACTATACGCGGGGCGATCTCACCGAAGTTTAATACATCTACGCTCTGCCGTTTGAGGTCGGGTCCCAATTAAACTCGAACAAAAAAAATGCAAAAAAACCACACACACAGAGATGAGAGCGTGCACTTGTGTCGCGTAACTATTAATTATGCAATAGGCAATTTCTACATATTCTGGATGCTATAAACAGGTAGGAGTCCAGAGCTGCGCGTTCGCTTTAATAATGCATGTTTGCATTTATCTCCCTGGCTTTGAATGGTTTCTTCTAAATGGTTTCCTTCTAACCTATACTCTCTGTTATCCTGTCTGTTCGTCCTTTCATTACCGCATAACCCCGTACCCAGCCCCTGCTGAACGCCGTCAGCAGACTACGCTAGACAGTTACAGTGCGGCCAGCGGTGATTTAATTCCCGTCTCTTTCCGTGTGTCACAATAAACAACCACTTACTACTACTACTACTACTACTACTACTACTACTACTACTAGACTAACTACTACTAACTCGTGACCCGCTAAAGTATTTAATAAATGATTTATTCCACTACGACGTCACACTTCCCTACTGTACTGTGAGACGTCGCGTTGTCATGTGTATCGGTTGTGTAACTCTTGGTCGTATAATGCATGAAGATGACAGCGGCTGGAATGTAAACGTAAATAAACAAATTATACATAAATATAAATATATGGCAGGCACAGGTGGAATGGAGAACAAAGTTGCGCGTTCTCTTCTTCTTTCCTTGTTTTCGCGGCCACAATTGTCTGTACAACTTAATTACCAGTGCAGCATTTTCTAACGATTCAAATGCGTCTCCTGTTATTCACGTTTCATCATTTTGTCGCGTCAACCGGCCAGTCTCTGCGTTAAATGAGGTGTGCGAGATAATAACAAAGGGCGAGAAAAAATTTTAAATGACCTGTATCCTCACCAAATGCGGCCACTGATGCTGTGTTTTGCGAAGACCCAGTATTTTATTGTTTTCGCCCTCCGTCAGTAGTCCTTATCGCTGGTATCAGCCACCCGGGAGACCAATGATACGGAAAGAACGGGAAATTAAATGAACCCTTTCAAAACACAGCCCCTCCCTTCTCCCTCCCCCTGGAGCCGTATCTGCAAGGAGTCCTTTCATCCGACGTTATTCCTCCTCATAATAATTCAGTCTCAGCGAGGAGCCCATCCCAACGACACCGGGTGCGCGGCTTTGTACGGGTCAGCGATGAAGGCGAAGAAAATTTGAACGCCAAAATAACGGTCGCAGAAAACACGGCCCCTGATTGTGCTGCTTTCTCGCGCCGTATAACGTCACTTACAGGCGCTCATTGTTGTCTTTTTAACTGCAGCGAGACATATTTTATGTCACCACGTAACAGAAAGTAATCGAAACTGCACGTTTTTATTTCCTTTCCTTTCTCCCCCCCATTTACTTTTCGCTCATGCAATGTTCACTGAATTGACTGCTCCCCCCCTTCTTTTTATTCTTCGGATGCTGGAATAAGGGTGACGATTGCGCCGACGAAGCAACGACGAAAAGATCTCTTCGCACTTTTTTGTAAGAGCTCGTACCTAGCCGCAGGCGCTGTTCGACATTTCAAGGACGGTGCTTTCAATCGTCACTCTTTTTATTACCGCACATTATGGAGCAGCTGCGCCGCCTTGGTTTTATACGTGCGTGTTTTGGAGCCAGAAATGCAGCTGCCACGAGCACATTTATGTTGCTCTTGACGAGGCATGCTCATTTTTTTTACACAATCGCTAGTAAAAGGAAGAAGTAGTTACTGCTGACAGTTTCTTCTGTTAACAGCATATTGCAAATCCGTTGGCGAGCTCGCAGGCGTTCGACGCTAATGCACTCAAAACATTGCGCACCAATTGTCTGTTCCTCCTTTGCCGTTTTCCATCTTTCCCGTACACATTCCATTCGGTATTCGTATATTGTTGCGGCCTAGGCAAAATTGAAGGCTCGATTGGCAGGAGAGCATTCACGGGCGCTCGACTGGTAAAAATATAGCCAAAACTGATTACTTTTCGCTGGAACTTCAAACGCGTGACTTGAGATAGACCCCGTTCTACGAATCGTGCAAATGGCTGCGTTCGTTTTCACGCACTTATCTGCTAGATGTATCCAACCAACGCTCACCAGATAAGACAAGGCCTGTGCGGTTCGAGCCTTCACGTCACACCTGAAGTCGAGAGGCTTATGCCACTCGGGCGAGGCTTAACTTGATCAGTTTACGCTTTATTTTTCTTTCTGCACACGCGTGATTTTCAACCGGCCCTCCGACACCATTCGTGTTGTCACTGCTCGAAGCGTGTTGGTATTCTATCACCTCGAGCGGGGGAGTGACTGAACGCGCGCAAACTTAGATCTTTGAAGGGAAACTCCAGTCAAAAAAATTCTCACCCATGACATATACACTGTAAAAATTCTTGCAGGAGATAACCGGAAATATTTTGGCAGCTGTATTTTCAAACATCTGACCCGTCAACATTACTGCAGACCGTCATTTCGTTGAGTAGCACAGACAATTGGGCAAGTTGGTACGGATGCATGGCTTCAGAACGGCGCAACAAGGAAGACGAAAGACGAAAGAACACACGAACACAAGCGCCGACTCACAACTAAGGTTTATTCCACATCACAGAGCATATTTATACACACACGTGGCCGATGTGTCAACGTGCGATTAAGGGAACATGCGGCCAACCTATACGTTGTGATGGTTTTTCGCACATTTCTCAGCACTGTCAGAAGTGCGGCTGCGCGCCTCAGTTTAACCTCACAAGCATTATTTCAAGGCATCATGATAAGACGACTCGGGAAGTAATCGAAGCATGGAACATTCAAAATAAAAAAGTCTTGTATCAGCTGTCCCTCTATTGCGCTACAGGATAAAGAAATCATGTACCTGAATGGTTAACGTGTTCTGGTTTTTTGGTTCTTTTTGCGTTGTGTGTGGCCACGTGTGTGTATAAATCTGCTCTGTGATGTGGAATAAACCTTAGTTGTGAGTCGGCGCTTGTGTTCGTGTGTTCTTTCGTCTTTCGACTTCCTTGTTGCGCCTGTTCTGAAGCCATGCGTCATTTCGTAAGGCGTACAACCCATGACGTACTGCACACGGAAGCCAATGGAATCGCGCCATTATCACGACCAATCTTTTTTTCACGTGGTATTTTTTACTTTCTCCTTGTCTCCTTGTCCACGGCGATAGAAGCGTCTTGTCGGAATGACGTCGACGGCTTGTCAAAAATGATAAAAACATGACAGTCAAAGTCACGGCTGGTTTTTACTGTGCAACTCAATTTGTACAAAAACGCAGTTATAATATTCATGGTGACGGTAAGGAACCAGACAGGACCCCAAAATATAAGTTGGCCCGCCCAGAAATTTCAAGGTGGCCCACGCCTACTGTAGGCTTCCCCATGGTTTTATTGGGGCCCTATGCATCCCTAAGGGTGTGGAGAAATCGGATCATACGGGTGTTCTCTCTGATCAATTTTTTAGGGTGCCAATTGTTCTTTATCGCTTATAAATCTACACATCATCTACATTTACCTATTATAACGATTAAATGTCTTAACTTGGCAAATTAGACATTTTTGTACAGATACAAGGCATTACACTTTTCGCGTAACAGGCAGCTTTTGCTCGGGTGCTTGCCAAAGAATGCTTACGCATTAAAAAAATGTTGAAAATGCCATGTCATGCTCGAGCAGTACTTGATGTTCCCCTAATTGGTACAGCTTCATCATGAAAGAAATGACACAAAGAGAAGAGGACAAGACTTGGCGCGCATAAGGAAGGCCGGGGCACCTCTCCTGTGGTCTCGTCTTATGTGTCGCCTATTTTTGTGCCATTCATTCTTCCGTAGTCGTGCCATGGAGTGCTCCTTCGAAGAGTCGAGGCCCACAATATTTTTTTTTTGTATGAACTGTGAGGAATGCCGGCGATCTCGCGCATTCTCACATTTATTTTCAATATGAGCACCGAGTTGCGCACGTTTATTCTAGTGTGTCATCACGGTGCGCTCCTTTTGTTCTTTGTACAATGCCACGGGCCAACAATACACCGGAAGATACAGCGGGGTACAGTGTATTATTGTGTTTGTATTCCAGCTGCTTTTAATGTGCCGTCTTCGGGAACCATGCTGCCACGATCATCGTGGAAGCACGCCTTCTGCGTGTCGTCGATCTCTGCAAGTTGTTCGCATGGGAACAAAGTTTGTATTTTGCGGAGCCTTCAAGTAAAAAAAAAATGGAATGCATGTTTGCGTTCTTCGCAGCGAATCAGCAGCGGTGGTATAGTGTGTAATTATCGATTTCATTTGCCGTTCTTCATTCGCTGGCCGTCGCGCCGGGCGGCCGATCCCTACGATAACGGCGGCGACCAAGCCAGGGGAGGGCAGAAATAAATGTGAATTGAAATGGACCGTTATAAAATGCGGCCTGTATAAGACTTGGACGGATTTTCAGGCGCCTGAACTGTTTTTGATGCAAACGCTGCTGCGAACGTGCACCTTGTTCGAGGGTTCCTGCCCTCCGAAACAGAAAGTAAAAAGAAAAAAAAAAGAAATCGGGGCAATATGCGGCAGATGAGAGTATAGCCCGATGACACCGTAAAATTGGGCTCCTCGGTTGGTCATCCCGAATTTCGAACAAACGCGGCACGGGGTCAGAAGAAGGAGACGCGCGACTCTGTGTGCGTCCCTTTCTGTCCCGTGTTGTGCTGCTCTAAGTGGAAGACAGCATCCAATCTCTAATTTCCATATTTCAATGACACACCAGCCACAACAACTAGAATCAAACAATCAATCAATAATCAGTCAGTCATTCGTTTATCGTGTCCAGGAACAACCATAAGGTCAGAGTGTCGGCGCACACGCATACACTATATATATACATATAAACACTCTAGGTTATTATAAGTAAAAAAAAAAGACGTAAAAAAGAACAATCTTGAAAAGAAGGGTGTACATGCAACGAGGCGGAAGGTGAATCCATAAGAAAAAACACCGCATATCCACGGGGTGAATGATGATGAGTGGGCGAAGCTCTGGAGGGAATCATCGGTAAACCGTGAATCTTCCGTGTAATTCGCCCAGTCTCGCCGCACTAAATCGAACGATTGACTGATGTCAACCAGAAAAGCACCTGGTTTGCTACCCTATGCTGGGGGAGGGGAATGTGAATATGAGAGAGAGGGGGGGGGAGGGAACCGGCGTTAGCTGCGTACTCGCGCGGGGATAGCGCCACGCAAAGTCAAGGCGTTCGCCCAGGCCACTAGTCCTTAAAAAAGTGCAAAAATGCCATCACTGCAGTCTTGACCGATGATCGTTAGGGACGGTGTTCCAGTAGTGTCGCTACGGAGAGCGGGTGTGATCGACTCAATTCATTGGATAGCGATTGTCGAGGTCATGTAGCCGTACATTTAGTGGTGTGCGTTCTCTTCGCAGCTGCAGAGTCAGCGCTGTCAGCCGTTCCAATTAGAGCGTAGTATACTCTCTGGTGACTCTTAACCTCAACAGATGCAGCACAAACGGCTCGCGTCGGTGCAGTCTGGGTGGTGTATCTAGACGGCACAGCACCTTAGCAACCGCGGTTCAACGCGATTGGCCGAAACGCCCTCGGCGACGCTCTGATTTCAAGCCGTGACGGATTATTGCCTTTGCGTATCGCCCACGATTGGTTAGGTTAGGGCAGCGTAAAAGGTGTTACGTGGCGCGGCGTACTGGCAGCGGTTGAATAGACGCCGAGCGTCGCCGGTGGTGCTTCAGCTAATCGCGTTCTATCTATCAATCTGTGTATGTATGTATGTATGTATGTATGTATGTATGTATGTATGTATGTATGTATGTATGTATGTATGTATGTATGTATGTATGTATGTATGTATGTATGTATGTATGTATGTATGTATGTATGTATGTATGTATGTATGTATGTATGTATGTATGTATGTATGTATGTATGTATGTATGTATGTATGTATGTATGTATGTATGTATGTATGTATGTAACCATTTTCCCACCTACCTGGGTCACTGTGTTGTAGTGGTAGCGCATCGGGCTGCTTTGCTGAGGCAAAAGGGTTCGAAACCAACCATCGGGCCCACTTGGGTCACTGAGTATGTGGCAATGTTCAACGAACCTCTTTCACACCGACATGGCTACACCCGGGACTGGGTACCGCTGTTAAAAGAAACGTTTCCACGCCGCCTTAAGAGTGCCACTCCAATGAATCTCTTTGATGTCAACTTATGTCGCTGGGAATGTGCCGCTCTACTCAAAGGCAACTCCGGCGATTTTTCCACGTCCACTCACCTTGATAAAATTTTGAATATACGTTCTCTTTTGCACTTTGATTATCTGTGCCCAACGATATGACTGCAAGCCATTCGGTTTTCCTCAAAATGTGTTTTAAAGATTGGTTGCATGTTCCCGACTCTCGCCCGCGAATGTATGGCATATTACTGGCCACCCTGTGTTTGTGATGTCAAAAACGCCCAGCAACGACGAAGCTGGCTCCTTTTTCTATGAGGGAATGGCCGACAACGATAGTTTTGACAGACGTGATAACAGCTCCTTCTACTCGTCTTGCCGCAGCGCGATGCTTTGAGCTTGGCCACATCAGCTGCCTCGCGCGGCGGGTCAGAAGCAAACGGCGATCCTTCAGCGCTCATATCCTCTCTGCAATCACCGCTGTCTAGCTCAACAGAGCTGGAGAAGCTCCCCGTGTCGTCAGAAGACATCGCCAGCTTCGCTTTATCGGCGTTAGCACCACTTGTACTGCGTGTTCTGCTTGTTTACATTACGGTAGTGTAGGGTCTGACGTCATTCACTCGTCGTGACGTCAAACGAAGCAGCTACCCGTTTCGGTACCTCGCTTATTGAATCTTTAAAATTATTGATGAGTTTCTAAGCACATTGAACCGACTTACCCGTGACAGGTCTGCGAATGCCATTTTATGCCATAAATGGTTAAAGAAACGCCGGCGTTGCCCTTTAAATTTCTCCGATACTGAGCGGAATCGAACCCACGTACGTCACAAGGGTTCCTCAAGGACAGCAACCCAACGCATTAACAGGCTGCGCCACAAATGCACTTAGTATGTGCATTTAGTATGTGCGATGAATGCCTTTCAGGACAACGCTTTGCCTAGTTGCGCCATAATTAAACGCGTTTTGGCACGTAAAACCCCAGAAAGAAGAAGAAGGTAATTAAACGCACTGGGTATGTGCCGCTCCTCCTCTCGCAGAGTATGTGCCACTGAGCGGCAAGCGAAGGAACATTTCTCATCGTACGCAGTCATCGGCGCGCCGCGCTTCTTGCCTCGGAGGTAACACCAGATGGCGTAGCGTGTCCATTAAGAAACGCGCGAGAGAAGAGCCCGGTTGTTGCCGCATGACGCGTTTCTCTAGGTTCGCACGCACCGGCGCGCCATGCATTTCGGGAGCCACGCGCAGGCTTCGCGGTGGCATCACCAGGTGGTGTTCTCAGGGAAGTGCGGAAGAGGAGTACCGCTACAGTACCCGCCTCATACATAACTCGCTTCTACGGTGGCAATACGTTTTGTCGCTATATTAATTCCATGCCAATTAACGTATCGCAGTCGACAGTCATCGGGAGATGGGTTTTGCCGCAATTCTTTTTAGATCGCCGTTAGTGTCTCACTGTGCATCTTTAGTGCTCACGTTGTCAAAGTGTTTCGATCAGCTGCACTTCGTGGTTTCGCGAGCTGCCTGCTAACTCTACGGAGGGGCCCTCCCACAAAAGTTCGAGCCAAGAACACTCCACGTAGACAGTTGTCGTTTGGCTGAGGAGTCCTATATTTTGATAAGGACGGTACTAGTATTAGGGGCGAAGCTCCTTATAGCGGCATTTGTTCGTCCCCGTCGTCGTCGTCGTAGTAGTAGTGTGTAACCAGTCTGAGAAAAATGAGAAAAAAAATTCCGAAGTTGTGTCCGTAGCGCGGAATCGAACCAGGGACCCCTCGCTTCCGAGCGCGCGGCGTTAGCCCACTACGCCACGAAGCTTTAAAAAAAAAAAACACTACGCCACGAAGCGGACATGGAGACACGCACCACAATGGCAATAAATACCCAACATTAACGAAAGGCCGCGTTTCTAGCGCGTTTCTAACGCGTTTGTGCTAGCGCGTTACGGCCCGTGTAAGAAGCTGGTGTAAGACGCTGTGACCTCTCCGCCTTACCTTCAACGCGTTTCGAACGCGCTGCCCAAGGCGGTGGCAAGTCAAGTTCAAGTCGAGGAGCGTTTATGAATACGGGGGGTATACTCTCTCAGCAGTCATGTGATGGCGTCGGCAAACGCGGTGCACGTTCCGGCATGTGTAAATGGCTGCGTAAGACGCTGTGGCCGCTCCCCCTTACTAGAGAGTACTGCACGTTTCTAACGCGTTTGTGCTAGCGTCCCCTTAAGCGGGAGATCCGATGATTCCCTCCGGAGCTTCGCCCACTCATCATCATTCACCCCGTGGATATGCTGTGAATTTTTTCCGTTGCTCTTTCTTTTTCTTCGGTTCTTGGTGAGAGTATCGGGTGGAGGTATTTAAAAAAAAATTTAAAAGGTTGGATCCACGTAAGGATCCAACCGTGGTCCTGCGCCTGCGCTTGGATCCTTACGTGGCCGCAACGCCAGCTGGCCGTGGAAAACGCATAAAAGGGCGGATTCACCGAGTGGGCCACGCAGTTCGGCGGCGGTGCACAGACAGTGCAAATCGTAACACCTTCTACTTTTTGCAGGTGAGAATTAGTGTTACTTGCTCTTAAATTTGCTTCTGTTCTTGTGCACTGCTGCCGAACACAGCGGGAAGTGTATTTGTTTTGCGTGACGTATATTTGCTTTGCTAATGGGGAAAGACTCCGCAAAGAATGCCGGAAAAGATGCAGAAAAGGACGCAGCTGACGCAAAAGATCTTAAAGAGCTGTCGAAAGCGTTTGAAAACTTCAAGCGGGATTTCAGAATTGAGATGAGGGAAATTAAAGACAGCATAACATTTTGCTCTGAAACTTGCAGTGAGGTGAAAGATGCAGCCACTGATATTAAGAATATGCGGGCTGAAATGCAAGAACTTATCAGGCAAAACATGGAACTAAAAGCAGAAAATAAGAAACTGTCACAAAAATGCGATGAGCTAGAACAGTATCAGCGCCTCAACAATCTTGAGATAAAAGGTGTCCCGGTGGGAAATGATCCAGTGGCTGTTGTAACAAAGATAGGGGAAGCTGTCGGCACGACGATTGATCCGGCTGACATCGACACATGCCACTGGATTCACACTCCTAAACCAGGTGTGCAGAAAGTAATCGTTCGTTTCGTCAAAAGAACAAAACGTGACGATATTCTGGCGAAGTGTAGGAAGAAAAGGCTGGATAGTTCTGTGTTTGGGGATAAGAAGAAAATACCCATTTTTGTAAATGAGCATTTGACTCAGAGGGGCAAGGCTTTGCTTGCAGCAGCAATACAGAAAAATAAAGAAACTGGTTGGAAATTTGTCTGGACATCTGGTGGCAAAGTGCTAGCACGCAAAGATGAAGGTTCACGAGTGATACACATTGCGGATGAGGCAAGCCTGACTAAAATAGGGAATTGAACATGCAATGTGAAATACGAAATTGAAAACAGTTTATTATGACTGATCCTGTTAATAACCGCAAATATTATAATGTTGCTGACTTTAATAGTGAATTCCGCTCTAGCAAGAACTTGTTTTCTACATTACATATAAATTGTAGAAGCATTAAAAGAAAAGTCGATGACATTGCTGTTTTTCTACGGTCTCTATCAATTGGGTTTGATGTGCTGGTTTTCTCAGAGACATGGATCACTTGTAAAGAAGATGCACCGTTCTTTCCAGGTTATCGAAATGAAATCCTTTGTCGTGAACAGCAAAAAGGTGGAGGTCTTGCTATTTATTTTAAAGATGCGCTTTCTTGTGAACTGCTTGATAAATATTCTGTCATGAATGATGATATTGAATGCATGACCATGTGTGTTGGACCATTTTTAGTAGTTGGTGTATATAGGCCACCACGTGGCCACAAAAAGAAGTTTATTCAGTTCCTTGATGTTGTATTATCATCAACTGTTCTCTGGAATACTCCTTGCATAATTATGGGTGATATAAATATTGACCTCCGCTCCAATGATTCCTATGCGAAAGAATTTGAAACGCTTTTGCTTACATATGGAAGTGCAAATTTTATAACATTACCTACTAGGATTACATCAGTAAGCGCTACGCTGCTTGATATATGTGCTTCAAATTTAAATTCGCAGAATGTAAAAACCGGGGTTTTTTCGTATGACATAAGTGATCATATGCCCGTCTTCTTTCTGGCATCTACTCCTCACCTTCGTATACCAAAAACCCAGACATTTCCTCATCGAACTAAAAACAGCAAAACTCGGGAACATTTTTTTCACTTAGTTCAGAACCTAGATTGGAGCACTGTTTATAGGCAAAATAACCCTGATGAAGCTTATAACGCCTTCCTAAAACTGTTGCGTGCCAGTTATGACGCAGCATTTCCACTTCAGAAGTTTTCACGTGACAGAAATAAAAAATGCAGAAAGCCTTGGATAAATTCTGATCTCTACAGGCGCATTCAAATAAAGAATAAGTTGTACCACGATTTCATCCACTCGAGAGAGACAGATGCGCTCACTAAATACAAGACGTATAGAAATGTTTTAACTTCAGACATAAGAAAGGCTAAAATGATCTACTATGAAAAGTTATTTGAAAAAATTTACGACAATCAGAGGAAATTATGGGAAGTCATAAATGGGCTTACAAACAGGAATAAAGGCCGTCATAGGACACAGGACCTAACAATTAATGGCGAAACACTCAGCGGCGAAAGGTTGGCCAATGCCATGAACGAACACTTTATAAACGCGGGCTCTTATGTTGCTACCGATGGAACTAAGGAAAGTGCCCCGACTGCTGATAAGTCTACTGTGCCCTATTCTATTTTTTTGGTACCTACAGATCCGGTTGAAGTACAAAACTTGATCAAAAAGCTTAAAAACAATGTTGCATCAGGGATTGATGAAATAGGCTCTGCTGAGTTGAAATTGATATCACCATTGATATGTGATGTGTTGGCCTATATTATCAACCTCACCCTCACTACCGGTATATTTCCGGAACAGTTAAAGGTGGCAAAAGTCACTGCAGTACATAAAGGTGGTGATATCAATAGCCTAGCAAACTATCGACCAATATCTGTGCTTCCAACAATATCAAAAATATTTGAAGGAGTAATTTACGATAGACTTGCATCTTTTTTTGATAAATATCAAATAATAACAAAGAGTCAATATGGGTTTCAAAAAAATAAGTCGACGGAACAAGCTCTATTGTATATTAAAGATAAGATAATCGATAATATGGAAAAGAAAAAGTACACTCTCGGGCTCTTTCTTGATCTTCAAAAAGCATTTGACTCCATACAATTCGAATTATTATTTCATAAATTGTTGAGGTATGGAGTACGTGGAATCGCACTTCAACTCTTCAAAAGTTACCTTGAAGATCGCTATCAATTCGTGCAAATTAATAGCACAATGTCTACAAAGATAAAGTTAAACCAAGGAGTCCCCCAAGGGTCCATACTGGGGCCACTATTGTTCCTTGCTTATATAAATGACATTGTAGAAATTCCTCATTCCCCTGAACTTATTATGTACGCAGATGATACAAATGTTTTCTTTTCATCAGACAATTTATTATCACTTGAAGTCAGTGTAAATAACTATTTAAGGCATCTTTCAGAATGGTTAAGGCAAAATAAGCTTCGATTAAATGCTAAAAAAACAACCTACATGATATTCCGACCTATAAACAAGCCCATAAGTAAAATAAGCGTCACATTTGAAGGAAATTGTATTACACACGTTAGGGAACAAAAATTTCTTGGTGTGTGGTTTCAGGAAGAATTAAACTGGAACACACATGTAAATCACCTGATTACCGCATTAGCGCGAATAGTCGGTTGTTTTCACAAAACAGTACACTTAATCCCATTAAGGTTAAAATTAAATATGTATTACGCACTTTTTCATTCTAAGGTAACTTATGGGATATTAGTCTGGGGAACAACATCGCAAAGAAATTATCATAGACTTATTACTGTGCAGAAGAAAATATTGCGTTGTTTCGAAAATTACAGGGGAAAATTACAAGACCTGCCAACTGCTCCACTGTTCGTAAAACATTCCATGCTCAGGGTTGATCAGTTGTACTATTTTAAATTGCTCCAAGTAATTCAACAAAATAAACTATATGAACAAAGCGGAATCGAAAAACCATACTACAGTTTACGAGAACAAAGGATACGAGCACCTAAAATAAGGACTAATTATGGAAAACAAAGTGCTCCGTATCAGACACATAATGTTTTGAATATCATTGCAGATAGATTGAACTTTAAAGATAGTAGTGCTACATTTAAAAAACAAACAAAGAACTTATTAATTACCACATGTATACAGTATCAACATTAACTTGTGCTTTTTCATGCCTCGACCAATGCTTAAATCACTCGCAAATTAGTTTTCCCAGTGTTTTCATGAATAATGTAATTTTATTGCATCCTCATGCATTCTATGTTTCCAATTTTTGGGATTTATTTTGTGTATCTGTATATTTTGGCGTGCACAACCTCTTCTGCACGACTATTTAAAGATGTTATGTAAACCTTTTTTCTCTTGTTTATGTGATTTGTTATGTGTACTCTTGCAAGTTGCTAGTTGTCCATTTTTTTCTAAAACTGATGTACTGGAATACTTTTTGACTGTTTTGAACTCAAAGTGCTGTGAGCTGTCATGAACTGCGGAGGGACAGGGACCTTTGTCAGGCTTGAATGCCTTTAGCCCCTGCCCCTGCAGTGAGCTTTGTATATTGCTTACTGTAAATAAAATACTTACTTACTTACTTACTTACTTACTTAAAAGCCCATTGGCCCAGCGGTGGATGCCCGCGCCAACTTTTTCTTTTTGTGAGCAATATATGACGATGGTCACTATGCCGAGTGACTCTACGAAGACCTTAAGTAACACCTAAACATCGCATTTTTGAAATAAAAGGATGGTCCCTTCGGAGGCATGCCGTCAGTGGTGGCGACCGCGAAGGGACGGGTCACACGAGGGAATTAGTCGCTATTTAACAAGAATGTAATAAATAACTTAGGCGTTTACTTTCGGCAGGCTTATCGTGATTGGGAAATTGAAGCGAGCTCTCCGTACAAGTCATATCAACTTTTGGATGTATTACCCGCGAAATGGCATATCCAACCATT
Source organism: Dermacentor silvarum (assembly GCF_013339745.2). NCBI lineage: Eukaryota > Metazoa > Arthropoda > Arachnida > Ixodida > Ixodidae > Dermacentor > Dermacentor silvarum. The sequence continues at coordinate 23,928,483 of NC_051155.1, read as the reverse complement.
GTAGGATCACTAAGTATGCGCGCCTCCAGGCTGTCTAAGCAAAAAATGTCACAGTTTCGCCCTAAGGGCGAAGCGATGAATGCGATAGCAACACAGCAATGTCATACGAAGTAAGGTGAGCGGCTTTGGTAGCAATATGAATTGTAGTAAACATGAGCTGATTAAGTAAGCAGGTGTGCTGCGGCGTAAGTAGACCGACATGAAGAGAGACTCGATGACCACGAGAAGGCGCGTGTGAAACGGTCGTGTTGATGAGAAGCGCTTCCCGTGGGCAGCGCGTGCGAAGGGACACACCTGTAGCGCTGCACTGCCGACCCGGGCAGCATTGCATGTGTAGCGTGCGTTGGAAAATGTGGCCCGACTATTACTAACTGATTGAAGAAGCGTGGTGTGAGCGCGCACAAACAAACATGAATAGATCACACTGAATGACTGCAGACAACGACCGTGAAAACGCTGGCAGCGAGCGGATATATACGCCGCAGGAGCGGGCGAAGGTACGTGCGGTCTATCGCTTCAACGGAAACTGAGCGGCGAATGCGCATAAAGGTCAGAGCCGTGTTGAGATTGTAGCGCCCACCGAGAACAAAGCTGCGTGAGTTCCTCGGCCTAGTGAATTTCTCCCGACGTTTCATTCCGCACTGCGCTGAGCTTCTACACCCACTGACTAACCTTCTTCGCACGACCAAGGGCTCCTCATCTGCGATTTCCTGGTCTCCCGAAGCTGACGCTGCTTTCAGGCTGCTAAACAAGCCGTTGCCGATGCGGTACTTCGTTGCCGATGCAGAACTAACGTGCCAACCCGCATCATGGTGGATGCTTCCAGTGTGGCCATTGGCGCTGTTCTCCAGCAGAAAATCAACTCCGAGTGGCGCCCACTGGGTTTCTTCTCTCGGAAGCTCCAACCTGCCGAGACTCGCTACAGCGTTTTTGGCCGCGAGCTGCTCGCCATCTACTCCACCATCCAGCACTTTCGGCACTTCTTGGAGGGCCAGCCATTCTATATTCTAACTGATCATAAGCCTCTGGTGTATGTCTTCCGTACAAACTCTTCCAAGTACGTCGCACGTGAAGTTCGTCAACTGGCCTATATATCGGAGTTCACCACAGATATCCGGCACATCAAAGGCACCGACAACGAGGCAGCTGACGCACTTTCACGCATCACCTCCCTCGGCACTTCTACATCGACTGTGGATTGGGAGGGTCTAGCTCGTGCGCAGATGGAAGACCCCGAGCTGCAAGCGCTGCGTGACCATCCCCGTTCCCTCCGTCTACAACTCGTTCCTCACCCGTTTGTGCCTGGCTCCCTCTGGTGCGACATGTCAGCGGCTACACCTCGCCCCTTCATTCCGACTGCCTTCCGTCGTGCGGTGTTCCAATCACTTCATGACATCTGCCATCCCAGCGTCCGAGCCACGCAGCGCCTCGTTACACAGCGGTATGTCTGGCCAAGCATCAACACCGATGTTCGCCAGTGGGCCCGCTCATGCCTCGCATGCCAGACCGCCAAAGTGACCCGCCACACGAAGACTCCCACACAGTCGTTCTTGCCCCCTGGCTGCCGTTTTGACCACGTCCATCTTGATTTGGTGGGACCACTTCCTCACTCTCACGGCTGTCGCTACATTCTGTCAATGATCGACCGCTTCACCCGTTGGCCCGAAGCCGTGCCCATTCCGGACATCACTGCAGAAACGGTCGCCAAAGCCTTCGTTTCAGCATGGGTTTCCCGCTTCGGCTGCCCCAGCATCGTGACAACTGATCGCGGCCGGCAATTTGACTGCACACTTTTCACTTCACTCAACCGCCTGCTTGGCACTAAGCACTGCCGTACCACTGCATATCATCCCTGTGCCAACGGCATGGTTGAGCGGCTCCATCGCCAGCTCAAGGCTGCACTCACTGCGCGCCTGGATCGAGAGCACTGGGTCGACCACCTTCCTATGGTGCTTCTCGGCCTACGTGCCGTCCTTCGTCGCGACCTTGGCTGTTCAGCGGCCGAACTCGTCTACGGTGCACCCCTGCGGCTTCCTGGAGACTTGTTCGTTTCTTCGGCCCCCTCGCCCCAGCCGCTACAGTACCTCCAACGCCTACAGGACTGCATTCAGCACCTACGCCCCGTACCACCTCGGTCATCGGACCACAGCATCTTTGTCCACCCGGACCTTGAGTCCTCGTCCCACGTCTTCCTCCGACGAGACGCTATCAAGGCTCCTCTTACACCCTCCTACGACGGACCATACCGTGTCCTCCACAAGACCCAGAAGTCCGCCACCATTCTATTGAATGGCCGCGAAGAAGTCGTTTCGCTGGACCGCCTCAAACCAGCCTACGTCGAAACGCCTCCCAAGGAGCTCCCCGCGGATGTCGCTGGCGCACCCGTCGATATGCTCGACACCAAGACAGCTCTGCCTCGTCGACGAGTCCATTTCGCCGTTCCGTCTAGGCGGGGGGCCTTGTAGCGCCCACCGACGCTGCTAAGCGCGAACGCTAAGGTCAGCGTTCTCGGCCGGCGCCTTGGGGCCGGCTGCGACAGACGAGAAAAATAAAGTTGGGCGGCGCGTGCCAGCGGCGCAAGCACGGCACGCGCTAGTCCGTTCTGAAAGCCTGCTAAGCTGGTCCTCTTGTTCTGGCGCTCCGCTGCGACCCCTCGGTTCTCGACAAGATAAGAGACGGTGCGGTCGAACGAACTACGAGCGCGGTTGTTGGCAGCGTAGAAGTGCGCCCCCCCCCCCCCCCCTCCGCTCTTTCCGGCGCTGGCTTCCCGCTTCCTTGCTTGCGCGTGGGAGAGATAAGAGACTGTGCGGACGAGCGACGAGCGCGGTTGTTGGCAGAGAAGTGCCGGCGCTGGCTTTCCGCTTCCTTGCTTGCGCGTGGGAGATTGAGTGCGTTCGCTCTCCGTGATAGCGCGCGTCCCCGCACGCTGCCTCTGGGGCATACGGCGCGCGGCGAAGATTTTATCTATACGGAACCTCACGGCGACGGCGACGGCGACGCCGACGGCAGAAATCCGGTTGAAGTGTCCATATAATTGCTATCGCAATAAAATAACTTCCCTTGTTCAAACGTGAACATAGGCTACTCTAAAGAACAACGGTAGGAGATTTCACGGAATATTTGATATAATATATTCTCTTTGATTTAGCCACCCACACAAACCTGAACACATGTCGGCTTACAGGGGCCGTATTCTGAAACGTTCCACTTCGGGGATAGTTGCCCTTTCGCCTTCAGGCGCGCGCTGGTTGGCTGGTTGACCAAATTGAATGACGTCGCGCTCAACGAGCCAGTCAGCTCATCCAATTTTGCTGAAACAGCCAATCAACGCGCGCCTGAAGGCGAAAGGGCAACTATCGCCGAAGTGGAACGTTTTAGAATACGGCCCCAGATATCTAACGCACACCAGTAGACTGGTGATATTGTATATTTCACAGATTCTTCGATATACATTGCTTTATAGCCATTCCGTATGTGCGACTGGGGGCGAGGTGGGCCCGCCTTTGGCCAATCCTTTAGAATGGGTGACACAAAGAGGTGCGCGATCCCTAAATGTTGCTCGATACGTGTCGCACTTTTCTGTCCACACAACCTCCTGTCATCACCATTCATCACACATCGCCTTCGTCCTCCTGACATCGCCCCGTATACGTCTCACATTGTGCTTCCGCCTGACTCGAAGTTTGCTTTTCGGCATCGCTTGTGAAGGACGCAGCGCATAAAGATGAAAATTGCGGGGCAATAGTGTTGCGACCCTTTTTATAAACAAACATTCCGTGACATTGTTCGTTGCATATAGGATGAAAGTAAACAAAACTGTACGCTTCGGCGTTTATTTAAAGCATTTAATTAATCGTTTCACATAGATTGCAACATCTGCTTTGAATTAGCATTTATTTTTCGTGCCACGAATGTCAGCGAATGCTTTATTGTACAAATGTATGAATGACTCGCATTGATTTCGTCGACTGTGGCTTTCGGTGGCTCCCGAGAGCACGGACTGCGGACGCGCACGATCCCGCCTCGACGGTGTGTATGTACCTCGCGGAGGGTCGGCTTCGCGAGTTTCGACGTGTAGCGCGCCTCCTGGCGTGCAGTGTGTGTCGCAGCTGCCGCCACCGCGGCGGGAGTCGAAGGAGTCGCGTGTGGCGATGCGTGCATTGCTGTGCAGCTGCGTTGTTGGCCGAATCGGTGGTCGCTTTCCTCGCGAGGCGTTTGTTGTGCGAGGTACGTCGTTTCTTCTTCGGACCGAAGAGCGTGCCTGATGGTGAGCACCTCTTTTCCCGTGCCATGTTGCCAGACCCCCGGGTGAACTTGCTTGTCGCTAACGTCACCCAACGGGTAACGTTTGGCCACACTGCGCATGTGCACGCGAGACCTAAACTCAGCTTGGGTTTCTTGCAGGGAGTTACGGGCACCCTTTAACGTTGGGTTGGCTTATTTTTAAAACAAGGTATTCCTATGCTGTGTCGAACTGCTTTTGTACCGTGGAGCATCTCGCGCAAGGCTTTCTGAAAACGGAGACTATGAAATTGCTGAATTTACTCGCAGAATTTAAGAATGTCACCGATTGAATCGCAGGCGACTCTGCATTTGCGACTACGGTTTCCGCATTCCGCCTTTTTCTGACTAGCTGGCTGCGCGTTCGTGTACCGGGAAGAAATTAGGCATAATTCTTTTGTTTCTGTCGCTTCGATTTGAAAAATGAAATTTGTTACTTTGTAACCAACTCTTTGATCTGTCGTTCAAAGATAGAGCCAAGAAAATTCACCGTGACAATGTCCGTCGCAAGTCCTTGGAAGTTGCCGAGCGAACGCAGAAATTAGGTTGGTGACGAGAAATTAGGATTACGCAGTTCTGTGATATCAAAATTTCATTAGTATGCAAAACGTCCGTGCTGGATGTATGGAAAAGAAGAAAGAAGCGCTTTTGAGTTGTGATTCGGGGGCGTTTAGGAAAAAGGCGGTAGAGTTTGTCTTCCGCTTGCAATAATCGATAAGCAAGTTTACTAAAGCAATATATACAGCTGAACTAGTTCTACACTGGCGTTTTTCTGTTACAATACCACGCCAGACTCACTGAATGCAACGGGATGGGTATTACGAATTTGAGTTGCAGCCATGGTAAGCGACATGCGTGTGCATAGCGCTGATGAAAGCCTCCGAAGGCAACATACAATGTGCAAATACAGCAGGCAGCTCGTACGCATTGGCGGACAGATGACGAAGGTGTTAGTCTAGTAGAAGAGAAAACGCTTCGGATATCAGAAAGAAAAGTCGGCTGTTTAAAAACGCGACCTGCGCACGCCAGCTGTGTTGAAGGTAAAATAAGTAGCAGATGCATTTGGAGGTGTGCTAACAAATTGATTTGTCTGGGGTGAGACATTTTCAAGACCTTCTTCAAAGCGTGCAAGTAATTGTAGCATTGCTGTGTTTTGCGCCTGATCGGTATTCAATCAGTTAGTCAATCTTTATTTCCCGTTTAACAATGGAGGAGGGTGAGACAAAAGCCTCAAATAGGCACTACGATACGCTCGCGTTGTCAACGTCTCCCTTCTGCGCTGGCGCTAAAATGTTATACAATTTATTGTTTACATAATACCTTTTCTTTTCGCGGGAAAGGAAATAACTGAACCAACGTGACAATGCTTGAAGTAAATGTTACAGGAACGGCAACCCGCGTTCGACCAGCTACACGCAGCAGGAAATATGGGGCGCTCAAGTCACTGAAATTTCTTCCGTGCCAAACAGCAGCGTAAAAAGGTGCCCGAGGTGTACCATGATTCGTGACAGAAAACCGCACGTGACAGAACCTTTACGATGTCATGACCTGGACTGGTGGTCATCGATGGCAATGACCTGCTGTGAAAAAAAAAGTCTAAATATCCATTAAAATATATGCGAAGCGAAGCTTAAGTAAAGTGGTTAATTAAATACTTTACAGCGAAAGGTGATGAATACATTTTAGTGATGACAGGTGTGTGCATAGAAAAGCACGGCCCATATCAAGCAACATTTAGGAATTCTATACCTGCGTATGACAGTGGGAATTTCCATTCTGAAGGATCGGCCAAATCCGGGCATGCCCACAGTGGTGCATATAAATCTAAGGAAGCAATGCAATTCGTGAAGTATAATTAATCATTCTATTAAAAGACGGGTGTGATTTAGAGACATCTGTGAGCCGACATCATTGTTCGTGTTTTTGTAGCATAGTGGGGCTTGCCTATTCTGAGGATTGGCCAAGAATCCAGGGGCATCTACTGAGTGGTTGAATCACAGAGAATAAAGTAAATCGAAGAATCTAATAAATGTGATTCACCATTCGGCGTTCTTTAGAGCGATGCCTAGAGCCTACAATATATGTCCATGCTTTTTTGTTACGCAGAACAGAGCTGCATTTACGTGGCCAGCATACAAGGTTTATATGAGCCAGATATCATGGATGCCTTCATATATCCTTCCCTTATATATCGACAAATATATTCGGCAGGACAGCAGTTTGGGAGGATTGGACAAGAAAGCTTGGCTTTAAAATGTTTTGCTTCCCTGCGTGTTGTTTACTTGTTCCAGATAACGGCCCTTTTGTTGTTCGCCTGTCTTTCCTGCGTTTCATAAAAAATAGTAAAAAAATACGACTTCTTAGATCTTTAAATTATTAGTTGTTAACCGCGCTGCGTCCGAGAAATTGCTATACAAGCCCAGTAACGTCCGAAACTTGATCTCAAGCCAACTATAGGTCCTCGATCGTGGTGTTATACGCCTCACAAGATGTGAGCTTTTTTTTTTTTTTTGTTGTTGTTGTTGTTTCCTTGCCTTTTCCTCTAGCAGTGAGCAGCGGTACTAAACTGGGTGTCGTGTGCGCAAAGCTTGCTGCTCGGCGGCACGGTTTGTGACTGGCCGGCGTTCTTGCATGCCATGGTCCCGTAAGGGCTTTTCCTGCAAGCATGAACGCATCCAGAAGGTTATGGGCACGATTTTATATAGCCGGTATACGCGTGTTGCGTTGCAATTTGATGGCGCATTACTTGGCAATGAACTTTGAATTAAATTTCAACATCCCACCTCCAACGAGAAGTCGTAAGAGGGCGTAGAAAAGCTTGCTTTAATGAATGAATTATGGGGATATGTTTGTTGCGCTGCGAATACCAATTTACACTTCGTAGTTCTGCATAAAACAGAGCTCGCGAGCGGCACATCTGTGGGGGCAACTTCAGGTGGGGTTGATTCGTCATTTGATTGCTGTCCTGTATGTGGGCAATCAATCAATCCATCGACCAATGAATCAATCAGTTTATTCCAGTTTTACAAAACTAAGGGCGACGACACAAAGGCAGCGCCGCTTGACCGGCCTCGTCACCCCGAGAAGTCAGCAGCATAGCAGAGTATACATATAAGACATCTGTGTCACACGTGCTTGCAAATACGACGTAATTAAGCTTAACAAAATGAAAATGAATGCATAATCATGTACTAACACCATTAAAAGGTATGAAAACAATGTTATAACGGTATTTTAGGCTAGACTCGCTAATATTTATTTGACGGACATTGACAAATAAAGACATGCTATTGGGTAAAAGAGTATCCGGCAGGACAGCACCAGCAACCGCGGTCAGCAAAGGTGGAGGGGGAGAAGGGGGGGATGCCTGCAGCTTTAAAGAAAACGAACGAAAAGCAAATGCTCCCTGAAGGCGGTCACTTGCACTGCATCTCGCCGGCCAAATTTTCGGCCCGTCAACAGCGGAAGCGCTGCGTCGATTCGGGAGTCGCGCCTTTGTCGATCGTTACTCGACGCGGTTCGGGCCTCTCCGCCTATCGGAGCTGTCAGTGTTGCCTGCGTTGAACCACGCTTCTTTTTTTATTGCGACAGCAATTATATGGACACTTCAACCATATTTCTGCCGTCGTCGTCGCCGTGAGGTTCCGTATAGATAAAATCTTCGCCGCGCGCCGTATGCCCGAGCGGAAGCGTGCGGGGGACGTGGAGGGAGGCGGGGCGACGCTGCGCTCCGGCACCAAAGGCCTATCTTGCAACCGGGCGAAAGGGAACTTTCCACTCAATCTCCCACACGCAAGCAAGGAAGCGGGAAGCCAGCGTCGGAGGAAGCGGGGGGGGGGGGGGGGGGGCGCACTCTGCCAACAACCGCGCTCGTCGCTCGCCCGCACCGTCTCTTATCTCTACACGGCTCTGACCTTTGTATGCGCGCTGCGTTCGCCGCTCAGTTTCCGTTGAAGCGATAGACCGCACGTAGTACCTTCTCCCGCTGCGGCGTATGCGCTTGCTGCCAGCGTTTTGACAGTCGTTGTCTGCAGTCATTCAGTGTGATTTATTCATGTTTGTTTGTGCGCGCTCACACCACGCTTGTTCATTCAGTTAGTAATAGTCGGGCCACATTTTACAACGCACGCTACACATGTAATGCTGCCAGGATCGGCAGTGCAGCGCTACAGGTGTGTCCCTTCGCACGCGCGCTGCCCACGGGAAGCGCTTCTCATCAACACCACCGTTTCACACACGCCTTCTCGTGGTCATCGAGTCTCTCTTCATGTCGGTCTACTTACGCCGCAGCACACCTGCTTACTTAATCAGCTCATGTTTACTACAATTCATATTGCTACCAAAGCCGCTCACCTTACTTCGTATGACATTGCTGTGTTGCTATCGCATTCATTGCTTCGCCCTTAGGGCGAAACTGTGACATTTTTTTGGTCGCCGCTCACTCCGTACATGGAGGCGGCGCCCCTTCAGAAGTGTACATCCCACTGCTCCCGCAACCTCTGAGCTGTCTTCCAAGATTAATCAAGCCGTTTCTTGCGCAGCCGCTGTGGACGATTCAATACATATATGTGTTCTTTCTGCTGAATGAGCTTGCAGAGACAGAAATTGTAAGCGAGCGCACACAAAATACACCTTCGTCTGTGTTGGTTGATTTCGTCATTTATGTCCACTGTTTCCTGCGGTAAATGCGTATTCTGTGCAAAGGCCTGTTCTTCGCAATTGTAAGTTAGTCTGAGCGACCCTTGATGCAATTTTTCTGCGTTATTACAATTCGGCTGCTATACTCGGTGTTTGTTTCTATGTTTGGGCGGTATAGGGGTCTCGTCAAGTTGCTTCCAAGATATATATATATATATATATATATATATGAACGAGAAGAAAGAGAACCGAGGGGCCAGATTTTTATTAATCATATCATAAGAAGCCAACAAACAATGACACCGAGGACACCATAGGGGAAATTACTTGTACTTGCGCAGGTGGGTTCGTTCCCCACCTGCGGACTGTTTTTCATCCATTTTCAGTTGCATTAATTTGTCGTTTCTTTATTTCAATTACTAAGTACAAGTAATTTCCCCTATGCTGTCCTTGGTGCCATTGTTTGTTGGATTCTTATGATATATATATATATATATATATATATATATATATATATATATATATATATCTTGGAAGCACTATTAACGTACTTCGTAGTTTTCATATGTACATAGCCATCATCATCCCTGTTCTTATTCTTCGTGCTTGCGTCTGGGCCGTGCTTGTGGAATAAACGGGTCTAGTGCTGCCCGTCCTAGTCGTCTTCCGTCTTTCAATATATATATATATATATATATATATATATATATATATATATATATATATACATTGAAGAGGTAGGAAAGAAATCCTGGAAGCAACTTGACGGGACGAATTGTCGCGTATACCCGGTTGTAGTACACTTTGAGTGAGTCTCCAGGCGTTAGCACTTTACGAAGCGTAAGCGTCGTAGATGTAGAGCCTTGGTGTTAGTGGCCATTAGGGATTGGCCAAGAACCGGGTAGTTCGATATAACAATGAGAAAGGAGATTTATAAAATACTGCAAACATAAATTTGGGAATACATACGCATATTAGAATGAATAGGTATAATATATCACATGAATTGAATAGAATAAAGGAATAAATGAAGACTAGACGCGATGCCCAGACGAACCTCGTTCTCCTCTTCATCAGTCCCTTGCCCTGCCACACCATGTGGCATTACCCCCTCCTCAAAAAAAAAAAAAAAGAAAAAAAATTGGGGAAAAAATGAAAAAGGAAAAAAAAAACACATATAGACCTGACGCGAGAAGGCCGAGATGGCCTAGGACGAACCGAAAGGCTCTGTAGCCACGATAACTGTGGTCTATGATATTGTCACGTAGTAGAGACGCTGAAGGAAACAGTCGTAAAACTCTGTATGACGAAACTGATTCTTTATTGGGCGAACTTGTGCCCACAAAAGCAAGCTACACTCAAAGCACAGCGAAAGCGGCGAAGACAGTCTGCGGTCGTCGAAAATCTGATCAGCGGCGAAACGCGTCGGGTTTTATACCTGAGTCATCGAAGGTTCCAGATTAATCCCTGATGCCCGCGTGTCTTCCAGAAAGTTCTAGACAATTCGCGTCGCTCATACAATCAGATTACATGAGCCTCGGTGACCACAGACGAAGGATAGAAGCATCGATAACGTTCGAGAAGCTTCCGATGCAGGTGCGTCCTGCGCCGAGCGATAACGTTTAACACTTGTTAGCCGGTGGAAAGCGGCCACCGGTGAAAGATAAACATGTATACGTGTCAATATAGTGACAAGTCACTGAGCGACGAGAAACAACAAAAACTAACATAAGCTGCTGAAAACGTCTGTCTCACGACTGCTCCATGTTAGCATTGATACTGTCAGGATGATTCTTGAATTAGCGTCAAGCACTGTTCCTTGTGTTTTACTTTCAATAATTACTAATCGATTTATTCTTGTTCAGGTAGACTGCTTATTTAGCATTTCGTTAGCTAGTGGAACACGCGCACGCAGTTAACAAATCTGTTAAACATACTTACGTCATCCGCATCTATGGGAGGTGCTCCTGAAGCCACACATAATATTAGCACATTAACAATGTTAACATATCGAGTGTGGCTTGATAATTGTTGTGGGTCACTCAGCTTCAATGTTACGCCGCGTAATTCACAGTACTCTTATTTCTGAAGCAGCAAACTACGATTTAGATAACCACACGCTTTCGTAAAATATACAAATATACCCAATGCATATCGCTTGGTTCAGTGTCATTAAGAAATATTTTTATACGGTAGATGCTGGTGACCGTTAACGGCTTTGCAAATATGTCCTAAATTTTGATGAAGGCGTATGGTAAAAAAATCAATGATCAATGTTAATTTCCAGGGTTTTACGTGCCAAAGCTACGATCAGATTATGAAACGCCGTGGTGGAGGGCTCCGAAACTATTTCCACCAGCTGGGGTTCTTTTACGTGCATCCAATGCACGGTGCAAGACTGTTTTTGCAGCTCGCGGCCCCATCCGAATGTCGCGGCCGGGGTCGAACCAACGACCTCGTGCTGAGTCAGCAGCGCAACGCCATATCCACTGCGCTACGGTTGGTTTATGGATCCGAATGCGGCGCTCATGCTGCTACGAAAGAACGGAGGATGATGTAGAACATGCCCTTTGTATGTTAGCCTTTTCGTTGGCTCTCTCGCAAGTTTCCTGTTTTTAATGTCCGGTCGACTTGAACTTATCTCTAACAGCACGTATTTCGCAAGTTTTTTCATTCTCTAAAGAGGCTGTTATGGGCGCTAGAGTGCTGTGTGCACTTCACGGCTGACAGTGGATATTTTAGTCAACATGAAGTGGACAGCTCAAAATGCGCAGACCCCGGTTCAGTATTGTCACTTATGCAGTCTTTTTGTCACACAAGGGTCAGATTGACTGAATATCACCGGAACGCTACAACTGCCTGTACATTTGAGGCGGCCGCCACCGCCATCACTCACAAGACGGGTGCTGTCACCTTCTCTTAACGATATATTTTCCAGCTATTCTTGCATCTCTCCAGGCCTTCACAAGGACCGGCAGATTGGAACTGATTCGCTGGTAACAACTTGATGAGGGCTAGTCGATTCATAGTTGAGCAAAGGTATGACGTAACAGCGCGTAATGAACAAAGACGAGAAAGGAACGAAGACCACATTCACTGCTGCCTGACCACAGTTCGCTGCTGCCTGACTTTACCTCATTTACTCGTCGTGGTTTAATTACCTTTCCAAATTCAAGGAATGAAAGCGCAATTATGATTGCCTCGCGTCTTCTGCACTTCAATGAGACGTGTCAGCGATTAGAATATGCTTGAGGTTGACGAACATGCTAACGTTAGACATCCTACAAATATTTGATCTTGCTCAGAGGAACGGTCACTCAATTACCTTCCAATGGGTACCTGGTCACTGTGGCTTGGCCGGCAACGAGCTAGCTGATGCGGAAGCAAGAACCGCTATTCCTACAGCCGTCGAAGATTCCTTACTCTCGGAGCGATGTAAACTCTTTGTTGACCACGCGCATGCGAGATTGCGCAGCACATTTTGGGGCTCAACCAGACCATCGGCACAGGTGCCTGCGGGAAACAGACTGTGAGAGGACTTTTCGCCTCCCAGCTAAGTCAAGCGATGCCAAGCAAGCATGCTTCACCGGATTCGCCTGGGCGTCGCCTTCACTCGACGCTGATTGGTCGACAGCCCGAACTGTGAACGCTGCCAAGTGTTGGAGACTCTCCAACATCTGTTTTGCGATTGCTCTCTCTACGCATCACAGCGGAAGATGCTGGCTTCGACGCCAGCCGGCTTTGGCCGGCGAATATTGTCCAAAAATAATATTTTGTCCGCAATGTGTGACCGTACAGTAGCATCAATAGCTACAAGGGCTGCTCTGGACTACCTGAAGATCACCAAACCCTAGACGCAATACTTTAAGGAAACCACTGTGTTAGTGTATATATATATGCATCCCTTCTTCCTGTCCTCATCATCATCTTCCATCACTCTTTTTAGTCCCCTTTCCTTTTCCCCAGGTGCAGAGTAGCAGGCCAGAGCATGCACGCTCAGACCGACCTCTCTGGCTTTCTAATAAATTGTCTCTCTCTCTTGACGTTGTCTTCATGTTGTGTGACTTCACGCTTAGTTAGCCAGAAGGCGTATTTCTTTCTTTCTGCATGGTCGCCAATCTGAGTTCAGGGTGAAGGAAGTGGAAAGAGTCATCATTATGTGCCAGAATTCCGGCGCTACTTGTGCCATATCTGAATAAGCGTCAGTCATTGTCATGCCTGCCAGCCGTTGTTCGTCTGCCCTTCATTATATAAGTTACTGCGAAACACAAACATCCACTGCTGATTTATTAGCGTCCCAATGTTTACTTTTTGTTAACTATGTACCGTATCCTTTAAACGGCTATTGCAGGAGTGAGTGCAGAGTACTAGGTTACGAAAGTAAGAAGTTAAAATATATATATAGGGTGTTTCAGCGAACACTTTCAAAAATTCTTATAAGTTGCCTGTGGCAGATAGCACAATTCTAGTTCATGAGCTGGTCTACTCGCAGAGGCGGACATTACTTGCACAAGAAATGGAAATGCATAATGTAATAATTAACAGAAATTCACTAATTAAGTTTTTAACTAATTACCTGATGGCCAATATTGCAATTTACAAATTGTAGCCGTGGAGTTCGCAAGGCGGATCCACTTGGAACGAATTCTCGGGATGACACCAGTTTCGAGATGCTAATTCCCGAACTTTGCGGAGAAATGCATTGGCGTTCCAGTTAGGTTCTTAACAAAACGTCGCTTTTTTCATTGAAGCACGAAATTAACTGGAACACCAATGCATTTCTCCGCAAAGTTCGGGAATTAATATCTCGAAACTGGTGTCATCCTGAGAATTCGTTCCAAGTGGATCCGCCTTGCGAACTCCACGGCTACAATTGCCAAACTGCAATATGGGCCATCAGGCAATTAGTTAAAAACTTAATTAGTAAATTTTTGGTAATTATTCGATTATGCCTTTCAATTTTTTGTGCAAGTAATGTCCGCCTCTTCGAGTAGACCAGCTGATTGACGAGAATTTGGCTATCTGCCACAGGCAACCTTAAATAAATTATGAAAGTGCTCGCTGAAACACCATGTATGTATGTATATATATATATATATATATATATATATATATATATATAGGTATGTTTCAGGCAAAAAAATCAGGAATTACAAAAAAAATACAGAAAAGGTAATGCGGCTATACACTGCATGGCATCAAGTACGGTGACAAATTCTTTTAACAGAAAGGAAGAGATGCCGCCAGGTAGAGAATTCCAGAAGTCAATTTAGTACACGGGAATAAACGGTATTTATTTAAATGCGATGAATGGTGGTGGAAATAGGAACGCCTCGAGCCATCGTTTTGACGAGGTCACTTGTCTTCGTCCTAACGAAGGCAAGTCTTCTTGCATTGATTGGCTGATCGATAATCTGCTGATTCGTCGTCGAGTGAGATTTAAGTCCCAAAGATGCACAGCATAACAGATGCCGTGGTGGGAATTTCGCTCAAGTGGAGTTCTTAATGTGTCGCCAATACTCGGTACACGAGCTTTTTCGCATTCGGGCCCAAGCGTAATGCTGCTACAAATCGAAGCCGCAACTTCGTACTGACTATCCGAACCTAATGGCCATTGAGACACCGTGCGCAACAGATTCCCGCCCGTTCTTTTAAGATTACAACGATCGCACGCGACGCGCTTGTCTTTTCTTTGACCGGCGCTTCGCATTGCTTTTTTTTTTTTTCTAACCGACTACGGCTTTTGGTTCCCCAGGTAGAGGTTCTGGGGTGCAGAATGCGTGTCGCGAGATAATCACGTCTTCAAGTGAGCGGCGTGTCAACCGCCGTTTCCCGAAGATTGTAAACGAGTCCGTACAACGAAAATTTTCTATTTGTCGTTCCTCGCAATATCGCTTCATGTGATACACGTACTTCGCTTTTGGAGCAGGTGGTCGTTCTGTACCTTACAGAGGTACTTACCAGCTTGTACTGAAATATTTGTTTTAATCAATCAATCATGTTTATTTAACGTGCCCAGGAACAACCCTAAGGTCTGAGTGCTGGCGCACGCATACATTACAAACCAAAAACAAAACACTCAGGGAAAAATCATTAAAAAATAAATGAATAAAAATAAAAATTGTGAAAAGAAGAGAGTACCGACAACAAAGCGCAAAGTAAATACAAAAGAAAAAGGAGGAGAAGGGCACTTGAACAATAAATGAAATTATAACACAAGGCAAAGCTCGGAAAATAACGATGACAAGGAGTTATGAAAGATATCAAGTTCACGAAAGTAAGCGTTATAAAGATTCTGTATTCTGTGGACAGTTGAGTGTTCGTGATGACAGGCAGGAACATGGAAAGGTCTATGTTCTCTGGTGATCTTGCGTGGGATACGGAACATGACACTGCTGAGAAGTTCGGGACACGTGAGGTTACCGTGAAGGAGTTTAAAGAGAAACACAAGGTCAGCGCGATTACGTCGGTCGCGAAGTGAGGGCAATGACAACAATCCGACAGTGCTAGTACAGAGTGCAATGTCCAGGTTTGCAAAGCGGTGATTATATATGCTTAGAAACTTTTTCTGGACACGATTTATAATGTCACTGTTGGATCTAGAAGAGCCATTCCAGACGACCGACGCATATTCGAGTTGAGGAAGACAGATGGTTGTGTATAATTTGCGGAACGGTGTAGGAGACTTGAATTCCCTCGATAGTCTGCATACAGAACCAAGTGAGCGCATACCCCGCATTGCAACACGTTTAGTGTGAGCTGAAAAGTGTAAGGTTGCATCAAAAAGTACACCAAGATCATTGATCTCGCAGACCTTACACAACGGCACAGAATCTACAGAATAAGAAAAAGAAATACTTGCTGTTTTGCGTGTGAAAGTCATGACGTTGGTCTTAGCAGCATTCAAGGTAAGGTTATTATCCTTGCACCATTTAGAAAAGGAAAACAGGTCAGACTGCAGGGCGCGACAGTAATCAACAGTGTGAATTTTCTTAAAAATCTTGATGTCATCGGCATATAGAAGGAAAGAAGAGTTCCGAATAACAGAAAGAACGTCATTAATAAAAATGAAAAAAAAGGAGTGGTCCTAATACTGATCCTTGAGGGACGCCGCTAGTTGCCATGTAAGAAGACGTTTGGCCATTGACGTTAACATAACAGGATCTACCAAGAAGATAAGTGCGTAAGAGATTCACAACTGAAGAGTCAACATCAAAGTGCGTAAGCTTGATCAGAAGCAGCGAGTGGCTGACTACATCAAAAGCCTTGCTGAGATCACAGTAAATGGTGTCAACTTGCCCCCTTTGAAGTACCGGCGTGGAGATCTGTGTCATGAAACTTGCGAGATTTGTGATAGTGGAGCGGCCGGTGAGAAATCCATGCTGATTCGGAATGAGCGAGTTCTTCACAGTAAAATACTTGTGAAGAACAGTAAAAGTAAAAGTCTTGTGAAGAGCAAGCTCAAAAATCTTGGACGTGGCACAGAGAAGAGAAATCGGGCGACAATTTGAGACATCGGTTTTACAGCCAGACTTAAATACAGGAAAAACACGCGCAGTTTTCCACATGTGAGGGAAAGTGGAAGTAGTCAAAGAGTTATTAAATATAGATGTCAATACTGGAGCAAATATACTGCCGTAAGCTTTTAGAATTGCGGAGGGGATGCCATCAGGGCCGCAGGATAGGGAAGGCTTCAAGCGCTTAAGGCATTCGTGGACAAGCGTTTCATCAAACAACACCGCACTAGATGTAGGAACCGTCGTGTGCTGCTGACTGACACTAGCGTTGTAACCTGCATCTTTATATAAGGAAGAGAAATGGGCTGCAAAACAATCCGCGACTGCTTGGACTTCTGACCCTCTAGAGTCAAGTAAGCGAAAACCCTCTCCATGTTTATTGGAGCGCTTACGGATATACTTCCAAAATTCCGCCGGCCGGTCGGAGGCGCTATTTTCCAAGAATGCCCTATATGAATCTTGATCCCGCTTATAGAGACGTTTACAGAGAGCCCGAAAAAAGCGGAATTCTTCTCTGTACTCATTAGGCAACGGAATTCTGGATTTTTGGTGTGCGCGATCTTTATGCTTTAGGGCAATTATGAGTTCAGACGAAAACCAGTGGGGATATCTAGAGCGTCTAGGCCTGTACTGGGGAATGTATTTGCGCATACTGCTCAAAACAAGCTCTGTAAACTGATCTACTTGGTCATTAACATTGCTTTTGTCTGTAACCAGTGACCAGTCGGTGGTGGACAAGGAATTATATAAACCAAGATAATCACCACGCTTGAAAGCAAAGCGTGGGGATTCATTTACGCCGCGGGAGGAGCTCTGCCTCAGTGCTGACACAGAGGCAGTTACCTTTAGTGGCGGATGAAACTTATCGGTACGCACAAGGAAACTTTCGGAACGAGAGACATCTAAAACCTGAGCATTCGACATGCAAAGATCTAAGACGTTGCTACAGGAATTGGTGATTAAGTTATGCTGTTGAAGGGAACAGAAAGACAGAAAGTCCAGCAACAGGCTGCATTTCTTCTCTGTGTAATGATTGTAATGAGAATATCTAAGTGTGTTCCAATCAATACCTGGTGTATTAAAATCACCAAGAAGAATTACTTTGTGCTTACTATGGGAGGATATTACACTTTCAATGGAAGAGATGACCTCATCATACAAAACAGGGGAAATATTCGGCTGTACATAAAACGATCCAATCAACAATTTTTCACATCGGGCTAGGCTGATTTCTAGCCCCATATCGACTCCCGTACACTTTCTATATCGATGCGCCGTACACATTTCAGTGAATTGTCAACTGCAATCAGCACGCCACCACCTTTTTGTTGAGATCCAGTGAAGTCCCGGTCACTGCGGAAGACGTTGTAGTGCGGTGGAAAGAAGTCTGAAGACGAAATGTCACCACACAGCCAAGTTTCAGAAATAACAGCAATAGGAAAAGAAGATGAGATTACATTGCAAAAAAATGCACGTGCTTTGGTGCGAAGTTCACGAGCGTTTTGGTAAAAAATGTCCAAATTACACGCCACTTTAATCCTTGGGGGTTGTTATTTCAGTAGCATGGATCATGTCATCGTGTAGCACACCACGGAACAGCTTGAACAAACAACCCATTGGCCACATTGACGGGTCGTTCAAGCGCTTAAGGGCTTCTTCATCGACGGCTACATGAAAAGAAGAATGCGATTGATATTTAGTTCTAAGTCGCCGGCAGAAGAGGGGAGAAATGTTCAAGGCCTTTAAGTGGTTGGTCAGGTCGCAAGAGGTTGTTTCAGAGCTCAAATTAGACACAAAAATAGCCTTAGGTCGGTGCTGCCGTTGAGCTACAGATAACGTCGAAGTCTTTCGCGCTCCAACAGAGGCAGGACTCTTGTTTTTTTTTTGTGTAGTCTCGGGTGCTTTTTCAGTGGACGAAGGGAAATCACTTGGGGAAACAGCATCGCGTCGTTCAGCAGTGCGTTGTAACACAGGTACATTAGCTCGCGTTGAGGCCAGAGTAGAAGTAGTAAGGGTGGATGACTTTCCGGAGTCGGCAGGTGTCTTCACAGGCATGGCAGTTGCACGTCGCGACAGCTCGTCGCGCAGGCAACGAACCTCCGCTCGAAGGGAGGCGACGACTTGGGTCTGTTGCTCTACGCCGCGGGAATGGTCCTTACGAAGGCGTTCATTCTCCTCTCGCAGTTCGGAAACTTCTTCGCTCAAGAACGAGATTCCCTCCAGCGCGTCGAGGAGGGGGCGACGCAGACCTGCCATGCTGCCGTCAAGGTCACCCGGCGGGGCACAAGAGGAGAAGGGGGAACTAGTTTGGGAAAGGGAAAGCTGCGGGGAGCACGCGGTCGGGTCGTTGTCGCTAGGCTTAACACCCTGCTGATTTAACTCACACAAATTGCAGCAAAAGGAGCGCGATCGCGACTTCAAAAGATCCAGTTCGTCGTCTCGCCAGGTCACACATTTCGCATGCACACGTTTTTCACACTTTTCACAACGAAAGAACTGCTGTTTTCCGAAAAAAGGGCACGAGCAGAGCAAGCATGCGTCCTTACTGGGCGCCATGCTAATAATAATAATAATAATAATAATAATAATAATAATAATAATAATAATAATAATAATAACAATAAATGATGGTGATGCATCTTTTTCTTCAAGGAAAAGTCACTGTTTCCACGACAACCTTCGCGCTCAAGCGCAGTCGTGGACAGCTGAATTCGAACCGTGCGATTCTGTTTGGCAGGATTTAACGACGTGTTTATGTACTGGTGGTAGTGCGTGCCTCAGTTGCAAATTGTTTAAAGGCGCGTCTTTCACCCGGACTCGGAAAGAAGCAAAGGCCAATCAGTGTGCACTCGTCGAGCAGCAGGAGGGCAGATGCCGCTCCGTCGGTGCGGAGCCTGCTGCCGTTTACTCGGCTTGCGTTGCCACTGGTTTGCGTTTTCCCCATCGCAGCGCCATTGGAGCCAAATGCCGTATAGCGGCGAGGCGTTCAGGGCTGACGCAGCAGCAGCTTCGAGCGTACAGGGGCTTTTGCTCGAGCGTCAGTTTTGTGAAAGCTGGCGCTCACAAGTGGGAATAAATTAATGACAATCGCAGTGTGCCGACTCGGCGTGGCACGGTGCTTGCGTCAATAAGATCCACGAGTCTGGTCGCGCTCTCCCGCCGACAGAAAGCACTGGCTGGCATTTCTGTATGGCAGCGAATTCGCCTTCGCTTGTGACGGTAAGCGCTCAGCTTCCAGCAACAACAGGTTAGCGGTTGCTTTTGTCGAATACTAGCGGCATAATTCACCAAAACATTTAGACGGGATTGAGTAGCAGAATGAGGGGGGGGGGGGGGGGCGTATTGACACGCGTACATTGTTTATCCTTTTTTCTGGGGACCGCTCTTTCACCGGCTAACAACTGTTAAAGGTTATCGGTAGACGCAAGGCGTGCCCGCGTGTGTCAGAACATTCTCAATTGTTGTCGCCGATTCCATCTGTTGTCCATGTTGTCTCTACAACTTTTAATCAGATTGTACCTCGTGGAAGGCCCGCGAGCACCAGCGGTTACGCTAGAATTATCGACGAGTGATGTATAAATAGCTGACGGATCTGACCCTTAAATTAGAATTTCGACGACGCCAACTGTACTCGTCGCTATCGTTATGTTTTGAGTGTCACTTGAATTTTGACCACAAGGTGGCCGAATAACAGTTCCAGAGAGTTCTTGCTACTGTCTGGTTTTTCATCGTCACCCAATGTGACATCTCGTGGAGGTGCTTCGTTGTGCACCCGAAACCCTCTGTAAGACGTGAAGACAACGCCAACGTCACTGCGGACCAGGGAGGGCTGCGACGATTTCTGCCAGAGTACGGACTCCTTCCCGAGAAGAGTAAGAAGACCATGGCCACGACAACCCCGGTCTCTATAGCGATTGTGCCGCAGCAAGCCAGGGCAGTGTTGCCAGGTTTGGCTATATATAGCCAAATTGAGCTACGGGAAAATTTTTGTGGCGTTGACTTGCACGAGTTGGCTATGTGGCTATACTTGGGCTACTGAAAATCTGGGATTTGGCTGTGTTTGCGCTATAAGTGGCGCCCTAATCCACGCTCCAGATGTGGCTCTGATCGGGTAGAAGCAAATCTCGAAGGCTGTGTTTTAGTTGGCTGAGCCGGCCGCCTGGCTGTGCGTGTATACCTGCCCCAATGCCCCCCTCGCCTGTCCTTCCCTCTCTGCGCCGTTGTCTGAGCCGGTGGCTTGCATCTTTGATGCACTTAAACTTACACCCTGCTTGACCTTTAGGCACCCGATCCTCGGGCATCTGGATGAAGCTGGGAGTAGTGCGTTTTTCACAGTACACTGTACTAACATGGCTATACTCAGGAAGGGAGAACAGTAACATAGGGTTGGAGCCGTCGGGCGATCGTGGCGCCGACATGAAAGAAGGGAAGCACGGGTGCATGACACGCTCCAGTGTGTTCATGGCCATGTCTTCCGCATGAAGTATCGCGCAGGGCACAGCTATCGACCTGCTCCACGTTTCTGGCGCGAAGTTTTACTGCCATTTTCCTTTTCCTGCCAGATGGATTTTTCTTCGTGCTTAGATTAGAGATTCATTGCTATAGGTTGGACGTAAGGTCAGATCCTCCTCCGAGAGGAGAATCCAAACATTGGGAAGTGGGCCAAGTATGCGAGAACGTATAAATAGAATGGGAGTAAGAGCCCGAGCCAAAGGTGGATTCTGGTGCTTTTACTTCTAGATGGTTTGCCCGTAGCATCATGGATGCAGCTCCTCATTCTGCTAATATCGAAACATGTTTGCCACGATGACATCAGTGCATCACGTCACATGAACTTCACCCACCTTGTTAGCTTAACTTGTGAGGTGTCGTGCTGCTGGCTCGAGGACGCGGGTTTGATTCCCGGCCACGGCGGCCGCATTTCAATCAAGGCGAAATGCAGGAACAGCCGTGTACTTAGGTGCACGTGAAAGATCCTGAGGAGGTCAAAATTATACTGGAGTCCCCCACTGCGTCATGCCATCCAATAATATCGTGGTTTGGCACGTAAAACCCCAGCAATTATTCGAGTTTAGAATAGGGGCCTCAAACGTATTGGGTCCCCAAAGAAATAGCGTCGAAGCCACTGCGCATGCGCAAGACGGAAACTGCGTTTGAGTTTTGCGTCGGCCACGCTATTTCATCGATTTAGCGGGAGCCCCAAAAGCTGCCCCAAAAGCTTTCGTCAACAAACATGGCGGCGCCAATCGAAGCGACGGCTCTAATATAGCACAATACTGGGCTCGATTCGTGGTAATGTGTGAAGTTCGTAAGCTAGAAGAAGTGATTGCGGTTATCGCTTTCTCCCAACTAACATGTGTAATGAAGATGATTCATTATACGCCACTGATTCCGAATTAAATTGTTGATTTCGTGGCTCGTCGGCCTATCAAGGATTGACTTGGCTGGGTGAAGGTGCGTAAAGTTGGTCACTCAAAACTAAGCGCAACAAGCTGCATGCTGCTAATAGAATCAGTTCTAAATTGTAATTAAAGGCGAAAACACGGAAGTCTAAATTACTTTTCTTATCATTAAATTGTATATTTCATTTTAATATTTATAACAGCTTTTCTTTGACGCCGTAGTGGCGCTGCAAACGCAACACGCTATCCGCAAACGCAAAACGCCTATTCCAAAACTCTTCATTCCTGCATGCCCCAACGTTAACACCCGCAAAGCTCTTTGGGGGCCCCTATTCTAAAACTTTATTAGCCATCAACATGGTTTGCTTTTTGACAGTAACCTGTTTTCACAGCATTACCACTGTTATCAATTTGTTGTTTACCATTGCTCTTTGTGCGCCGTTGTGGCTTTACCATTTCGAGCGAGTTACGTTCGAGACGTGCTCGTCGCCGAAAACGATCGACTGCGTGCTTCTTACACTAGTGTGCCGGTTTGCGCAGTAATCTTTAATCTTTTTAAGCTCCGTTTACACCGATTCAGACAGTGAGTGGCATCTGTTTCCTGTCCCTACTCCTAACGCATGTTCTTGGCGTGCTAGAGACCTGAGATGGCGGCCAGGTTGATGTAAATTGACACTATATAGGTAGTGTGTGTTCCAGCTAATCTGGGCCAAGCTAATTAAAAAAAAACAAGAAAATGAGAAAACGAGATAGGACGATGAGACAAATAACACGAGACATCATAGCACGAAATACTTGTTTTAGATCATAAAAAAATAAGCCATGAGCACGTCGCCGTCGCAGATCGCTGGACAGCTGAACGTGAGAGATCGATGACGCTGAATATTATTTTGTGTTCAGGAGTTCGTAGTTGATATTTCTCTAAATAACTAAAAATAATAACTTAGTACTATCTGTCATAAAATAAAAGCACTGATTTCGCCCTCTGCAGCGATTCGCTGGAACTTAACAGCTTCCGGGGCCACCCAAAAAGTGTTCTGTGCAAGCATGATGTCGCTGTTGTTGATGTAAAGGGCCGATCATCACGGTGGCACGGACATTTTGTTACGACGGGTTGTGCAAAAAAGGATTGCCGTAGTGGAATGTGAAATTGTACACACAAATAAAATTGCAAATAAAAATGGCTATATTTGGCTACGAAATATTTTGCACTTTTTTTCTGTTTGGATACATTTGAGCTACAACTTCTCTAGCTTTTGGCTACGCCACCTCGTCGGACCTGGCAACACTGACCCAGGGACCCACCGACCTTCCGCGGATCACTGTTTGAAGACCCGGAAAGCTAGCTGGAAATATACGAAAGAGTCGCTACGTTCCACAACAGGAACTCCGACAACAAACTGTGGCTTGTATAGTACTCTTTGAAAGACACAGCCTGGGCATGGTTCGCTGCGTTCCATAAGAGGAACTCCGACGACAAACTGCGGCTTGTATAGTACTCTTTGAAAGACACAGCCTGGGTATGGTACGCTGCGTTCCATAAGAGGAACTCCGACGACAAACTGCGGCTTGTATAGTACTCTTTGAAAGACACAGCCTGGGTATGGTACGCTGCGTTCCATAACAGCAACTCCGACGACAAACTGCGGCATGTATAGTACTCTTTGAAAGACACAGCCTGGGTATGTTACGCTGCGTTCCATAACAGCAACTCCGACGACAAACTGCGGCATGTATAGTACTCTTTGAAAGACACAGCCTGGGTATGGTACGCTGCGTTCCATAAGAGGAACTCCGACGACAAACTGCGGCTTGTATAGTACTCTTTGAAAGACACAGCCTGGGTATGGTACGCTGCGTTCCATAACAGCAACTCCGACGACAAACTGCGGCATGTATAGTACTCTTTGAAAGACACAGCCTGGGTATGGTACGCTGCGTTCCATAACAGCAACTCCGACGACAAACTGCGGCATGTATAGTACTCTTTGAAAGACACAGCCTGGGTATGGTACGCTGCGTTCCATAAGAGGAACTCCGACGACAAACTGCGGCTTGTATAGTACTCTTTGAAAGACACAGCCTGGGTATGGTACGCTGCGTTCCATAACAGCAACTCCGACGACAAACTGCGGCATGTATAGTACTCTTTGAAAGACACAGCCTGGGTATGGTACGCTGCGTTCCATAAGAGGAACTCCGACGACAAACTGCGGCTTGTATAGTACTCTTTGAAAGACACAGCCTGGGTATGGTACGCTGCGTTCCATAACAGCAACTCCGACGACAAACTGCGGCATGTATAGTACTCTTTGAAAGACACAGCCTGGGTATGGTACGCTGCGTTCCATAAGAGGAACTCCGACGACAAACTGCGGCTTGTATAGTACTCTTTGAAAGACACAGCCTGGGTATGGTACGCTGCGTTCCATAACAGCAACTCCGACGACAAACTGCGGCATGTATAGTACTCTTTGAAAGACACAGCCTGGGTATGGTACGCTGCGTTCCATAAGAGGAACTCCGACGACAAACTGCGGCTTGTATAGTACTCTTTGAAAGACACAGCCTGGGTATGGTACGCTGCGTTCCATAACAGCAACTCCGACGACAAACTGCGGCATGTATAGTACTCTTTGAAAGACACAGCCTGGGCATGGTTCGCTGCGTTCCATAAGAGGAACTCCGACGACAAACTGCGGCTTGTATAGTACTCTTTGAAAGACACAGCCTGGGTATGGTACGCTGCGTTCCATAACAGCAACTCCGACGACAAACTGCGGCATGTATAGTACTCCTTGAAAGACGCAGCCTGGGTATGGCTCGATGGATCGTGAGTCCAACCTGACAACGTGGGACCTCTTCTCCAACGCCTTCTTGAACACCTTCACGAGTGTAGTCCGCAAGGGAGGACGGAAGCGATACTGGAATCCTGTGCGCAGCTCCCAAACGACAACGTGGCCATCTTCAGAGTGGAAATGACTCGTCTCTTTGTACACGCCGATCCCGAGAAGTATGATTTCACAGAAGAACTCCCGCTTCCTGCTGCAGAGTGGGAAACCAGATCTCTTCGCCGGAATAATTCGCAACCCACCCAAGAACGTCGCGGAACTTACGACGGAAGCCACAGCCATCTCGAAAACGCACGAAAAGCGTCAAGTGCTCACGCCCAAGTGCGAACTCCAAGCACTAGGCTCTGATGACTTCAGTGAGACTACCAGGGTCATCGTGCGCGATAAACTTCGAAGCAATGCTTCGTATGTCGCAGTGTCAAGAGGCTTCACTCTCTGACATCGTCCGAGAAGGGATCCAGGTGGCCATTGGGAGTTTATTAAGTGCGTCCGGGACTGCCGCTGGCCCAGCCGAAAGCGACGACCTGCGCCGCCGTCGCCCGCCGTCGGGGCTCCCCTTCAACGCCAGGGAGCTGGACCACTCCGTCGTCCGCCTACCAGCCCGCGCAGCACACCGAGGAAGACATGGCGCGCCCCCGACTACCGCCCGCTTTGCTATCCCTGCCGCCGATGACCATACCGGGAGATGGGACAGCGAGGGTTCGCCGTCAGCGCTTCGCGCCCACAGCAATGCGAACGACCACATGAAATTGCCGACTGCCTCTCAATGACTTGGTGGAGCCCTCGACGACTGTCGACGACTGTGCGCTGCCGTCAGGCCGCTACCTGTCGCCGCAGCGCCGACTGTACTCTGGCCAAACCCGTGGCTGGTCTGTCAGCCCATGCATATCCGGAAAACTAAAAGCAGCAACCGATGGAGGTGTGTTTGCTGTTCGTTGAAATGCCGAAGGCCCTCCACCGCCGACGCCGACGCTGCAACTTACCTCTCGAATACCTAGCTATCACGCGCCGCCGTCCACATGGAGCTCCGAAGGGAAAAACGCGACGTAACAACAGCGGGGTGATGCAACGCAGCCCTGATCCGATCCCACAACCGAACTGCAATGCGAGGCAAAGAACCACCGAACTCGATGTGCCTCCCCACGGCCACACAGTCACCGCTCTAGTGCACACAGGAGCCTTTACTACTACTACGTCATCAGTGAATCCTTCGCCGCCAAGTTTAGGAAGTTAAGACTGCATGGGACGGGCACTGAAATCCGAAGAGCTGGAGGACATCTGATAACGCCGACTGGAATCTGCACGGCAAGAAGTACAGTTCGTCACTGGACCTACCACGCGACGTTCGTTATCCTGCAACTATGCCCACGAGACGTAATGCTCGGCATGGACTTTCTGAGCCAGTACGACGATGTCATCGACCTAAGTCCATAACACTGTCCACAGACCAAGTGATATTACCGGACAGGAGTCTCAGTCGCCGTGCCTTGAGTCTACTTGAAGATCAAGTCAGCATTCCGCCTCATGATTTCCGTCGGGTACGAAACAGCTAAAGGCATCGAAGTCATCGTAGAGAACGACCAACAACTGCTACTAGACCGTCGAATCGTCCAGCTAAGCGGAGGAAAAGCAGAGGTCATGGTGACGACCTTCAGCCAGGAGTATAAACACCTGAACAAGGGCATGAAAGTTGAATACATGGAAGAAATTACAGCATTCAGCGATGAGTCTGTCGTCTGGGATTCCACCGAAGCTATAATAATAGTCCGTTTTCCTGAACCAGCTTTTGATATTACTCTGAGACCCGCTGCAGTGGCTTAGCGGCTATGGTGCGGCGCTGCTGAGAACGAGGTGGCGGGTTCGAATCCCGGCCGTGGCGGCCGCATTTCGATGGGTGCGAAATGCAAAAGCGCCCGTGTCCCGTGCATTGGGGGCACGTTAAAGATGAATTGGTGGTCTAATTTATTCTGGAGTCACCACTACGGCGTGCCTCATAATCAAATTGTGTGTTTGGCACGTAAAACCCCAGAATTCAATTCGATATTAATCTGAGTCTTTCCAGGCATAAACAAGAACAGCTCAAAGGTGTTCTGCAGCATACAAGGACTGCTTCTCGTCGTCATTAAGAGTTTATTTATTTTATTTTATTTACCCTCAGGCCTTACAGAAAGCGTTATAAAGAGGGGCAATCATAGCATCAAGAATAGTATATAACTTTGTGGCTGCGTCCATTCGCTAAAATACGTCTTTAATCAAGAAGGGAAACGTTCCTTTTCATTTTCCTCTATAGTAAACGACCATTTTCTGCCAAATAAATTAAAGCCCGTTCTTGAAAGAGTATGCCTCACGGAGCTCTTTGTTGCCCGTTGCAGTCGCTGCGAGTCTTGTTGTGCTTGCAGCGCTCTACCCGCTCTGAGGTGGCAAAACAATTGTGTGCTGAGGCTGCAGGCATTCGTACCATTCACGAAGCAACCGCGCCCGACAATGATGAACAACGATCTAATAAGAAGGCGTTCTGCGAAAAACTGTTTTTTGTTGTGTTCCAGCTGTGGATTACGCGACGCTACGGCTTTCCGTTATAGCCTTCGTTCTGGGGAAGATCGCAAAACCGAACTCGGGGATGTCGTGCGTTGCGTAATGCAGCAACGCAGCTTGTACGGATCTGTTTACCGCCTTTGCTCGAAGCATCACAGAATGGCCAGCCGCTTTACGTTAGCCGAGATGAAATGGTATCGTATGGAATGTCGCAAGACGCACAATAAAAGTGGTTGCATAACACATGAAAAGGTGCTTCGAACCTGAGATAACTCATTATCTCAATTTAATACAACAATACACGGCCAATTTTTAGTGACAGAAATTGGTACTTGCTTGGCAGGGCTGTTGACAGGTTCGCACACAAGCTCTCGCAAACACGCACATAAGCATTTGTGTGAGCGTCTGATGTAAGCAACCGAGTTGCAGTAATTGGCTTGTAACTTCCGCCTAGAAGGCACGAATGTGGCTTCCTGGATTCGGTGGAAGTGACCGCCTTGCTTTTAAATCTTTTTTCGGCAGTCGTCGCTGTTTATAACTTTTCTTCAAGTATAAACCCCATGGAAGCGATCTTGCACGCAACAAGCGACGCGATGGAGATGGCTGTCGCGTCCGCTCGTCGCCTGCAAGTCGAACCCCACGCGAGCGACTGCGTTGAGCGACATCTATCCGGTGTTGCCGGTATGAGGGCAGCAAACACGTGCCGAAACTGGCGGGATGCGTGCTCTAATAGTTTATGTGCTGTACCAGATCAGCTTAAAGTACTTCTGAAGGTCTTGCAGTAGGTTCGTATCCTCGCACGTTTGAAAATTTAGTCGTTAATTGCACGTTCCGGGTGACAATCGGTAGTACGTGACTGAAGTACATCCTATTCCGGCATCGCGCTATTGGCTAGTCACGTCCGGGTGACGAATTCTAGAGTTCCAGAACCGAGCGACGAGAACGAGCGATATCTGTTCGCGCGACGGGCCCCATTTCGTCGCTCGAAGCCGTCGCTCGTCGCCGTCGCGCACAAAACGCTCTCGCGGGGTTTGGGCTTTATTTCTACCATGGTCATCGCGGAATGCCCAGCAGCGTTACATAAGAACGGAATGGTTCATATTGTTGGTGGTGAAGTGGCCAGTCGGTCATTGCTAATTGTTGAGTGTAAAGTTAGCACGATATGTGAACAGTCAGCCAATGAAGCAGTTGTTTTCACTAACCTTTTTTTATGAGAGTGTTGACTCGGGGAGTGCGAGTAGTCGCGGCATGCTCCGTGACTGATGGCAGCTCGCGAAACGTAACTCCATGCTTGTCGAGAGTGTAATGTGCTCGCTTCGAACGTTCTAACTCCTGCGTAGACTTGAAACGTTCTTTTCTTGTTCGGATTAAGCAGGCGTGACGATTACTTTAATGACCGCCTCAAATCTCTCCATTGTCCATGAAACAGATTAGATTTTCTTCTCATTCTTACTCAGTGTGCAGCGCTTTCGATATTTTCTTAATAACTTTACACTAGTAAGCACGTCTGCAAAAAAGAAAATATAGCACTTGTTTGTGCGTGTGATTGATACAGTTTAGCAGGTAGGTTGTCGTGGTCCAGTCATAGCGGAGCGTTGCAGCCGCCAATCGTTTTTTTTCTACCTTCCGCTCGTCGATCGCCGTGGCGTAATATACTCGCCGGCCTCCCGCTGATTGAAGAGCCATCCGCGCTCTTTGACAGATGTTGCGCACGCCTAGCGACCAACTTTGTGAAGCAGTGTGGGTGATTGTTATGCCATGGCTGCGCAGGTTGAGCGGAGCCCCCGCAACGTACGCGCCGACTGGGGAGGACGAGTGATGGACGATCTGCCGGGGTGCTGCTCTCCGGGAGCGGAGCACAGGCTGCGACACTGACCCGTACGTATACTATATATCGTGAGCCTTTACCGAGAAGTTAGATGGAGACAGATAGAAGGCGTAATGGTATAAACAAGGGCAGATAGTGCGACCCCACGTGCATTCCTCTACAGCTACTCTGCCGTGGTGAAGAGGAACAGGAACAGGGCACTAGATGAGTGACGCCGACTATAGGGGGGAGGATAGGCGGAGCACATGACGGAAAGTTCTGCTCAAAACCTAGCGTCTGAACAGCGGTAGTCCTTAAAAAATTGAGGGAAACCTGTATGGCCTGAAAACTATATTGACAGTCTCGGTTTAACTTGCTCTGACAATATAGTTGGCTGTCGAGAGGCGTGAAAGAATAACCGTTAGCGTCTGGTAGTTTTGAACTTATTCGTGACATTATGTACAGATTCAGGCACATGGCACGCCTCACAGTCTGGAGGCTCAATGCGTCGTATCATGTGCGAATAACCACGCGTGAACGTCAGTTCCAGTCTTGGCCAGTGCACGCTGGCTGGCAAAAAAAAAATGACATGCATCATCACACTCGTATCTATCAATCCCTTATGTTTAAAACGTGTAAGCATATATGACCGCTCGCATGTTCCCGTCAATCATAGCTGTGTATTTCATATTTTTTGCCGCCAACCAAGTTTTGAAACAATCGCTTTTACTTCCACCGACTCCATCCGCCAGTGTCCATCTTTTTAAATTGGTATTGGCATGCGTCGCATAATCCACATTTGAGTCCGTTATCGCGACAGCTAGCAGCGGCCTTCCCGCTTTTGTCGCAGACGTTGTCGCCTTGAAAAATTCTATTACTGGTATATTTACTATAAGCGAGGGGTGTGCGAATATACTAAACTTCTGAATAACGAATCAAATAGTCAGTATTCGATTTGGTCCTCGAATCGAATAGCCGAAAATCTGCATATTTTTGTGCAGTTTTCGAATACTTCCCGTCGTCGACTGTACACGATCAGAAATGAAATTTATCGATGGGAGCGAAATGCGGAAAACACTCGTGTACTTAGATTTAGCTGCACGTTAAAGAACCCCAGATGGTCCAAATTAATCCGGAGTCCCCCACTACGGCGTGCCTCATAATCATATGGTGGTTTTGGCACGTAAACCCCCATAATTAATAACTGTGGCTCCAATCCACGCTGTGAAGGTGGTTGGACAGCGAAGCTGTAAACGACACCCACAATGATTACTCATTGTGACGTCACTTGAATTCACACATGTGGCTCTACAAAGAGTGAAACCAGAGACAAGTGAAATGTACTGAACCACATCTTTTATTACTTCACAACGACATTATATTCACGCTGTTCTTCTGGCGTCTTTACTTTCCTTGGTCTACCCATGGTAGCCTGGAATAAATTGAATAAGCTGCTAGACCGTGGTGACGTCACTACGTGATTTCTATGCTGTTGGGTACTTTTCCACTCGGAGTAGCTTACGCAGCCGTAATCTTTACCAGGAAACACACGAGGGAGAAGGAACGTGCTGCGCAATTTTCGCAGACGTCATTAGCATACATTATATGGTTTGCACGTCCCACGAGGGTTTTGAATGACGTCAACCCCTTTCGAAGCAGCTGCAAACCTAATGTCTACCGAGACGCGTCGGAGGATGTTCCCATTGTACTCGCCACGGTGGCTCAGTCAGCTAAGGCGTTGCGCTGCTGAGCACGAGATCGCGGGATCGAATCCCGGCCGCGGCGGCCGCCTTTAGATGGAGGCATAATGCAAAAGCGCTCGTGTGCTTGCTTTGTAGTGCACGTTAAAGAACCCCAGGTGGTCAAAATTAATCTGGAGCCCTCCACTACGGCGTGCCTCATAATGAGAAGTGGTTTTGGCGCGTAAAAACCCAGGAAGAAGAAGATGTTCCCATTGTTTACACGCGCCTTATCATCCATCATGTGGATTTGATGCTTGTTTTGTTGTTTTTCTTTTGAAAACGAGTGCTGAGCTGTATGCTGTGAAATAATCATTCTTTTCTTTAACTCCCTCAGTAATTTGGCCATTATGGACGCCTTTTTTAATGTTTTAGTTTTTATTAGTAATTGCAGTTAGCACGAGTTAAGTCGCAGACTCGGTTTGAGCGCTGAATTAAATTTTATGCGTAAGTGTCAAATGACCCATTGAGCTAAATGCAGCTCCACTAACGTGAAACCTGGGAGGTGCGAAGCATGCAGTGATGCACCGCTAATGGGCTCATACTGCCTTAAGCAATGGCTCATAACCCCGTAAACGCGGCCTCCCCATTACGACGACAGAAGAGAAGTGAATTTCTACGCTGGAATGATGAGCGGCAACGCAGCCAGCTGTGGAAGACGACGACGACGACGACGTTTTTTGCTTACGCCAATGACACGACAATTTCCTTGGCTGGTAGAGGTATACATCATCGTTGTAAAAGAAATGAAATTGAAGCAAAAATGCGACAACTTTCATCCCATCCACAGTGGGCATAACGTATTGTTGGTGCGTCACTCTCAATGCCAAGCTTTTCCCGCTAAACACGATCACTCGCCATGAAATGTTGTTTAGGCACGGCATTCGGAAGTGGGTGTTGTTTGGCGCTATTTATAGATGCAGCACCTGTGTCTGCTCATTAAATTAAAGCCGAGTATACGTGATCGTCACTGCAGCATACGTCATACAATAGTGGCATTGTTTGCCTCGACCATTCGGAATAAACCAAAAGCTTTTTTGTGTGTGTGTGCTTTGCCATTGGCGCTGCTCATTCCTGGTTTGGTTGCGAAGGTATACACACATTTTATGCGACTCGCAAGGTTATCTTCATAGACTTTGCATGAGAATGTATAGCCACGTATGCTCCGAAGAGCCCCGAGTTGGCGAACAAACTGGTCAGTTGTTCCCAAGGCTTTGTAAACCATGTTTCATAATATGCAGTCTAATGACAAACTTTGTAATGTTCCGAATATTAGGTTGTGAAAATTGTTTGATAATAATTATGAGAAGACTGCACTTTGTTCCAATACTAACGGAAAGTCTACAGTATTCCATTCGATTCGCTTTTGGCACTATCCGATTCGTGTTCGATTCGGTCTCAAAGACTACTATTCGCACTCCATACTAAAATCACCCCTGTCTGTGATTTCTTTGGACTATTAGAGTACAGAAATGAAGAAATAAAGTATTATTGAATACTGGAGTGAGATGGCATATCTTCTTCCGACCCGAAGACAGATGAAGGAGATATCGCTTTTCAAGTCGGGTTTCTCTTTTGTTTCATTTTTGCCGATTGGTATGTTACGAACCTGAAAAATCCATTTTCGTGTAAATGCCACGGTTAGGTGCTCAAAACAGCGTCTCCATGTACAGGGATAAAGTAACCCTTCCCTCCGGTTTCTTGTGAAAAGCACTTTTTCTTGCCCAAGGAGAAAGATGAGGGAGTAATTCGCCGTGTAGTAGATTGTCATATTGATGCTGCATCATGGATTTTTATCTTTTTTTCATCATCATTATGTCAACTGGCAGTATTTGAAACCTACTTTACAGGTGCTAACCGTCGTCTGCGAAGGCACAATCGTCTCTATCAAATTAGTGTCAATATTGAAGGAACCTGATAGCTCAAATTTGCCTCAAATGTACTTGCATGCAGCTCTGCATGTAGTCGCCTTTACATACCGGATGATTATCTTACGCAATCGCTTCCGAGTCGATGCTGAAAAAGTTTGTAGACAATGTGCATTTTATAGTCAAGGCGTCTCATGAGGATACAGATTTTTTTTCTAAGGGATAAGAGGGGAAACAAAAAAAGAAAGTGGCAGACTTCCACGCGGCGAACAGTTTCATTATCAAGCGCGCAGTGAGTGGGTTTAATACGCAGCTTATAATGTAAGAATAGTTATAGTTAATTAATCGTTTATGGACGTCCTTATAATGATACCATTCGCGAGTAAAAAATATGTCCCTTATGTGTACACTGAACAGTATAAACTAGCCTCACCGAAACGCTCATGAGATTGCGACATCTGTATATGGAGTGCTAAACTCGAACTAGTAAACCGTACATTGACGCAGGTTACTGCCTGTAAAGGGGACATGAGTATTGCGAACGGTAGACATTGTTTTCTTAGCTTGTGCGGCGAGCTAAGGTCCGACAGGAAATTTGTTTTCCGGATAGCGCAGTGGCCGAACTATGACACATAGTCGTTTGGAAGAGTATTCAGTAAAGTATGACGACAGAG
The DNA here is from genome assembly GCF_013339745.2 of Dermacentor silvarum. Taxonomy (NCBI): domain Eukaryota; kingdom Metazoa; phylum Arthropoda; class Arachnida; order Ixodida; family Ixodidae; genus Dermacentor; species Dermacentor silvarum. The sequence goes on along the minus strand of NC_051155.1, from coordinate 23,895,170 downwards.
GGTGGGTGGAACCCTGTCGCAAGAGTTCTCTTTCTCAATATGAGCCCTTGAAATTTCTCTGTTTGCTATAGGGCTCTGACATGAAAAAAGAACAGAAAACAGAAAAGAAATACTAACTAAATAAATGTGCCTATGTGATATGGCAGTGACACTAGCGTAGCGCGCAAAATGAAATCAGGAGAACTGCGATGTGTTCCCAAATTCCGGTGTCAATCGGTACCCAATGCAGTACGGCGTGCCACGCTATGTAAATACACTAGGATGCAGTAATAATAATTATTCCTTCGCCTCATTATTGTTCCTAGGAACAACGCAAAGGTCTGAATACTGACGCACGGGTACAGTGACAAGAAAACTAAGTCAGGGAATACTACAAGAGAACGCAAGTATTAACGAGGGGAAAAAATGCAGGTTCGAACACACAAGTTGAAAGTCCGGAACATTCGGGAATTATAGAAGCGAAAAAAAGCAGTATGAAAGCAAGGGAACAGTTTGCATGATTTCCCTAATAGCACGGGAAAGACAACGACAGAAGGGAGGACGACAGGACAAGCCACGCGTACAAACTCGCCCAAATTTCAGTTCTTGTAAGAGAACAATTGTGAAAATGAGCAGTTGGCATTCAACAAAACAGAAGGCAAATCCACAGCAAAAAGACGGAGAACAAGACGTGAAATCTGGAAAAAGCAATGAGGACAAGGCAATGGCAGAGCTCAGAACAAAATAGTGATAGTGACATGAAAATCATCGATATCCATTAGGCAAATGCAGATATTTAAATCTACGCACCGTTGTATGTTGGCTATGTAATGGACTATGTGTTTTGGGGATTGGCATTCGAAGCACGGTGCAACTCAGTAGTTCCTGGCAGGTGACGATACCATAAAGGATACCGTGAATAGAAACGGAAGGACAGCGCGATTACGTCCGCAAAAAAAGTGATGCAAGTGCTGCTATGAAAACACATGCTGGTGTTACAACGTCGTGATCGTATATACTCAGAAACTGTTTTTTTTTTTCAATCTGTCCCATGATATCACTGTTAGAATTAGTTGGGCCATTCGAGATCACCGAGGCGTATTTAGGTTGAGGAAGGAAGATGATTATGTACAACTCAAGGAAAGGTGTGGGATAATTGAAGTATTTTGATTGTTTGCAAAAAGAACCAGAGAGCGCGCAGGCCCCGCATTGCGACACGGTCGGCGTGCTGCTTGCATTGATCATTCGTTTGTAGCACGTTTCAGGGCACGGATCACGTGGTACTTCTTTAAATCTGCGTGAGCTTTCTTTTCAGTAGGCTCTGCAACTTCTCCATTGACGAACTGGATTATAAATCGATACTCTCAATGTGGCTTAACTAATTATTATTAAATGATGACCGAACTCAAAGCAAAGAACACTGAGTTTCTCAAGAGGACAGGGATAAATACAAGTTAGTTATGTTCTTGTAGTGCCCACGTGAGCTTTTTGAGGCTTGGAACAAGATTTTTAAGTTATTTATTTATTCAGTCATTTGGTTATTTATACTGAGTGCCTACAGCAGCCTTAGGGCATTATAGTAATAGGGTATTTAAAATTATCCCCTTTTTTAAGTAATGCACAATGAAAACTCAATTTTCAAGCACCGTGCTACACGTGTTAGCCTTGAGATTGTGAGAAAATCAAGGGAAGTGCAGCAGTTGTGCGCAGAGCTCAGCGGACGACAAATTCGGGTCACCTTGGCAACTTCGCCCGAGAGCCTGTCGTCGCAGCCCTGCCATCGATCGTGCTCGAGAAGACCTCGAAAAGACTTTTCACGAACACATTTACAGCGATAACTGAACATGATGGGCTCACTCCCGTATAGTCGTCTTGTTGCCCGCCGGTGCCGCCGGCGTTCGTCGCTTCAATTCTAGGGTGCTTTGCTGTGAAATATTACAAATAAATAGAAAGTTGCAGTGTCCCGCAAGCGGCGATTCGAACCATTGAGTACCTTACAATATTTTCGTGAGGTAAATGTTTATGCGAGTTCCCTAACGGGCGCTGTGCCCGCCAGGGAATGTGGTTGTGCGAGGCTTTGCCTGGAAAGTAGCTTTGCCCAAAAACGCGTCCTGACTGCACATACAAAAAAGCTTTCTCGAAATTATATCTTAAAGGGTTTTCATTCACCCGTGTTACATCATCCAAAAAATCCGACGACACCTAAGCACCTTTATGAGTCGTGAATACGAAAGCGTTAATGCCCAATTGAACGCCGCTGAGCGGCCCTTTGAAGTTTTGCACTTCAAGTAAGGTATACGATAACTGCACTACGTGCTGCCCGAGCCAGCAAGTAGTAACATTCTTTGGTGCCAATGCCGCGTGCCACCGACGCGGCGATGCCCAACTGGTCGAGGCGCGCTCGTGACGTGGTGTCGCAGCCAATGGGAATCTAGGTGCCGTTTTGCTGCTACAGACGCCGGCGACTTCTTCGCTCAATGGGCCATTTGCGGTTTTCACATCAGTAAAGCTTTCTCATCTAAAGCGCATAGGCAAGCGAGGAAAAACAAGAACAGACGACAACATGTCGCACAGCGAGCGCTGACCTTGTCGTCTCCTTAACTGTATTTATTTATGTATTTATTTATTTAAAGATACCTTACAGGCCCCTAGAAGCATTGTGTAAGGGGGGAGAGTACAATAAAAATTATTACTTATACAATACCTAGAATACATATGAGAATACATATACAAAACATATAGGGTAAGAAATGTGCTAATATACTAATACAGTGTTACAATATGACCTAGGAAACAAACCGAACGCTTTGGACGCGACAGCTCATTTAACAGTGAAATGTCACACAGTAAAACATAGTCAACAGAATTACAGAGCAAGCGCGACATAATTAGGCTATAGCAAAACAGTATGTAAGGCGTAGTTGCACATTGATAACGGGAAAGGCAATGACAAAGAATAATATGTGAGGTTATGTCAGTACTGTTTAAGTCCCGCATAATTGTACATACACGTACAGCTTGAGTGGATAAAAATGTTTTTAGGGTAATATTAGAAAAACACTGCTCTCGAGTGCTGTATTAGTAGAAAGTGAACCATTGTGACAGGCAGGACGGTGGTAGCCAGGCGCGCCTTGTCCTGGCTTTTCGAGAACGATGCCAGTCCGGAGCGACCACATCGCAGCATTCGCATAAATACAACAGCGGCGCAGCGCCACTTATTCCTCGATATAATATTGTAAGAAACTCTGTGATTCGTGCCGTGCCGACCTACAGATTGCCAGTCGATGGTGTCCTACCTCTCGGCTGGTGCTGGAGCAAAGACTACTGCGCCTGAACAATACGGTTCTTGGTCTCTTGAGCGCTCGTTAAAATAATTGGGCGACAGCATGCTCCGTATATTAATCAAAAACTTTAGTAGGACGTTCTGGAGTGCTAGTTGGTTCATAGCTTTTAGACGTTTTTAAAACTGCGAAAAAAAAAAGCGAGGGCACACGAAAGAAACACATACGACACCACGAGCGCACACTGCCGACTGTTTACTACTGGAAATCAAGCAACATATATTTAATTGAGGATCATATACACGTGTCCGCATTGTCACTCTCACATGTGCCGATAAACATAAAAGTAAAAATAAAAAATATCTGCTGAGTAATAGTGTAAAACAAGATCGTGGTCTACCCATGGCAGTCTTAGAATTAACTGAATCAGTTGCTAGACGAGTCTCCCTGTTATATGTGAAAGCGTGGTGACGCGTCATTATATATATATATATATATATATATATGCTGTATGCCTGATTGTAAACAAAGATATGCCGTTTGTCATCAATTGTTAATCTGACGTTTTGTATTTTGTATTTTAGGGGATATATATATATATATATATATATATATATATATATGTATACATATATATATATATATATATATATATATATATATATATATATATATATATATATGTATATATATATCAGTCAAGTGAAGTTTTTTCATCCGTTTTCATTTTCATTAATTTAACATTTCTTCAGGGCAATCCAGGTAGCACAAAAGAGATACATAACGTTTTCGTAGCGTTGATCGAAGACGATACAAACAGTTTAAAGAAGACATCAGTGAGACAACTTTGTCGGTAAAACGTCGTATATATCGGCTAATGTCCGGCTTAATTACTTTTCTGAGACTATATATACCATGTCTTAAAGACGTATTCGAAAAGCTCGTCTAGAAATAGGATTGGGAAAGGAACAAATAAGCCCCTTGCCAAAGCTATTCATATCCAATTTCTAAACGTTTTTAAAACGTTATCAAAAAGCTGGTCTAGAAATGGTCTTGGAAGGTTTACGGTAACCTGAAGCTAATTTTGGGGGGGTCCCAGATGAGTCGAAGCGTTGGTGTCGAATGCAAAAGAGCTCCTGGTGCAGTGCCAAGCATTGTTGCCTATCGACGCTGACGCATCCTCTACCAAGTCACATGAAAATGAACACGTGCACGAAAATGAATCTACAATACTGTCTTTGGGGTGCAGCAAGGATGTTTACAACCAAAATGGGAATGAAATCCCGCTAAAAAACTGCGCGCTTCTGGACGAGCGTCCAGGCCAGGGCTTTTTCACCAAGTGCGCATGGAATGAGGACCGTACGACGAAGCAAAAGTTTATTGAAAAAGTGCAAGATATCAGCAAAATGTATAAGAAATACAAAGTAAATTGAATTAAAAGTACCCCAACAATGACTAAAGTTCGCAGATACAATTTTTAATGAACTAGAAACTGATAAACAATGACTACAATATACAAACAAAATTCGTAAAGTTTCTTATTTAGCAAAGTAAACAGCCCAAGCAGTCAGATGAACAAGCTAGAGTTATTTAGAGATTGATATCACAGCAACTGCAAGAAGCAGACTGCGAAATGTTAGATTTAATCGCATGGTAGCTGCCTACAAGCAATGTTACCAATAATCTAGAAGCTTGAAAAGAACACAAAAAGGAATAACGCCGCATAGTATCAAAAACAAACACTGGGAACATGTTAAAATAACCAATACTGCCTTTTCGATACGTCAAATAATGTAATGGTGTAAATTAAAAGAACAATAAAACCAAAAAGCAGCAATCAATAAAAGTAGTATAGAATACTCAAACGGGGAAATCAGTGTCACAAGTATGCACCATTGTATTGCACTGTATGATGAGACTGAGTAATGCTACATAAATAAAATAATCTTAGCATTCTAGTACACGAGACATGCATGTATAAGCCTCATAATAAAAAACTTAGATAAACCTGGAAATTCAAACTATTGCCCTGAAAGCTTCATTCAAATAATCAAGGAAGTAATTCTTGGTTTATATGAAAAGCAAGAGGCACATATGTACCACTTATGTAGCGCTTGTACAAGAGGCACATATGTACCACTCTGAAAAAAAAACAAGCATAAGGTCGCAATGAATCATATTCAAACCAGTGAATACGTTTGTACACTGCCATGTTTCACTTTATACACATCTCCTGTTTGCTAATGTAAAAAAAAGCGCTCTCAATGACAAGAAGCTTTTGCACATGTAACCCCGAGCAAACGCTTTACCAGTTCGCCCTCTAGCACACATCGTCATCTTCCTCAGCCGCTTTTTATACAGGGTGTTTCACGTAACTTGGTCCAAACTTTAAATATGCAAATGCGACGTAGCTTGACAGAACCAAGGCAATGTTTGTCGCCGCTTAGAGATACTCAGATTATTTTCTGAATTCCACCTAATTATATAATTAGTCTTCGTTAATTCTTCAACTTCTCAATTATTATACTTAGATAAGTGTCAATGAGAATTGTAGAGCAACATGAAAACCTCCCGATAGAGCTTTCTGTTGCTCAATACGTGCTACTTAAAAGCGTTTTTCCGAATGTGATAGAAGCCCCCGAACACACTCAGAACTGCCGCGCGACTGGCCGCTCGAGCCAGTTTGCGTGCATTTTGACACTTATCTCATTGACACTTCAACTGAAAAGTTGATTAATTAATGAAGACCAATTATGTAATTAGCCGGAATGCAAAACATAATCTGAGTATCTCAAAGCGACGGCAAACATTACCTTGGTTCTGTCCAGCTACGTAGCCTTTGCACATTTTTGAAGTTTGGCCCAAGTTAAGTGAAACTAGACGCTTGGGCTAGTCGGTACATACTCGACAGAGGAACAGCGCGAAAAAACGAAGGACAAAAACAGGAACTCACACCAGAGCTAATGTGTGTTCCCATTCTCGTCCTTAGTCTTTTCGCGCTGTTCCCCTGTCGAGTCTGTATACGGCGAACTCCGGCGCGTGTCTCGTGTGGCAAGGTTAAAAAAAGGAAGAACAAGAGAGCTTCGTCTGATTCTGCCATCGGTCCGAACGGTACTAAGGTCTTTTACTGAAGGCGAGACTGCCGATCTTCGAGGTGCTACAGCGGAACGGTCGTTGTTGCTACAGCACCTTTTGCTAAAGTGTCAGCGATGCGGTTGGCCAGCTCGGTATGATTGTCGAGGGACATGTCTTCTTGTGTGGCAGCCAAGGCGACCACCCAATTCTGCGGCAGGCGCTGAAGGAACAGTTCACGCAGCAGCGGCCTGTTTGCGTCCAGCCTAGTCACTGAGAAGCCGCCGCATAGGACATAGAAGTTCCGACGCTCGACGAGCTCGTGTTGGTTTAGAAGCTGCTGAAGCCGCCTGCGTGCAGACATGGACTTGCGATCCTGCGTCGTCCATGTGAAGTGGTAATAGGGTGTGGTGTTGTGGGGCGAGTCCACAACTTCTTGAAACTCATCAACCACCTCTGTCTGTAGAGAGTACCGAGACAGCATGGAGAAACCACGCGCAGTGCGATGTAATAGCCGTAGGTCGAATATGGCCTCCACCTGAGTAAACCGGCTGCAGGATTTTGTGGCCAAAAGGACGGCAGGTGAATCTCCAACGTGGCGAGGCCCTCCGCGCTGGTCGTTGGTCTCTCGTTGGTGGCATCGTCCATGACGGGGTGCTCGCCGTACGATCACTTCCGGGTCACCACGTTATAGCGACCGAGGTTAGGTCCACTACAACAATGTGTGTCAGCGAGCGGAAGATCTGAGAACCGTTCGGACCGATGGCAGGAGCAGCAGCAGCTTTTATTTTCCTCCCTTTTTTTTATAACCTCGCAGCTCGCAGCACGAGACACATGCGACGGACCGCGCCATATATAAAAGGCGGCCGAGGAAGATGACGATGGCTGACAGAATCCCAACTTTCACATCCAAAAGTATTTGGCACACAGTCTAGGCTGAATTCCATTGATGAACAGCTTGGGAGCGCAACACTTAACATTATTCATTACCTCTTGCAATGGAACTGTCGTACATGCTGGTACTTGAAATGTCTTTAATGTAGACACACTTGTTGCCCTGGACAAGTACGGCCAGATATTTGCACTAGTGCTTCATTTTGTCGAAGTGGACACGTATCCTGCACTACGCTGGTAGTTGAAATTTTTTGAATGCAAATGCGGTGGCTTCAGCAGAAAGGCTTGCCCACGTACTATCGCTGGCATATACAGGGTGTCCCAGCTAACTTTAGCCAGAGTTAAAAATATGCCGCTGCACACTAAGATGACGCGACCGAATGCAT